>NC_142932.1:36396597-36401597 GCF_046866305.1 Octopus bimaculoides
TTTACTTATATTTACATATATACTTATAGCTTAGATATATGTGTACATACACACAGGTGAGATATGTGTGTTTGCGAGTGTAAGCATGTGCATGTGCATGTGTGTGTGTGTGTGTGTGTGTGTGTGTGTGTGTGTGTGTGTGTGTGTGTGTGTGTGTGTGTGTGTGTGTGTGTGTGTGTGTGTGTGTGTGTGTGCAAATGTTTGACTGCCGCCATATGTGAACACATGTTGCATGTAAATTCTTAAATGTAAATTATATTTCTCCAGGAAAAAAAAAATAACAGACCATTCAAATCGCCGTGCTTTTCCCAGTGGATTTTCCAGTCTAGAACTTTTTCGTCTTTGGAGACGTCGGATGATGCCATTCCATTGATTGCCATAATTTTTAAAGAAACTTTTATCACCAGTTATGAGACTGTGATTGTAACCATTTCACTGATTTAAAGGAGTTCAGTGCAAAATTTAACCCTTTTAGTCTTGTGCTTAACAGTCACAAATTTTGGTTTCAGATGAAACAGAACTTTCAAGATCCAAGTGATTCAATAATGTCTTTAGCACATCCTTTGTTGACTCCAAGCTCTGATGCCAGTTCATCAGTTGTTATGCGCCCCTCTGTCTCGTTTCAAACGTGTGGTTTTTCGTAGTTGGCAAGGTTCACCAAAATTGATGAGCGGCCATTAGGAGACAGATCTTTAATTACTCAGTTCTTTTTGCTCTGTTAAATTCTCATTTAGACGGCGGGCCCATGTGCAATGCTTTATCTTTATAAACAACTTCCAGTCTTCTGTGAATGATTACAGAAGCTTCTCCTTCGGCAATATGGAACTCAGTCACCTCTCATGGCTTTTAACAGATTTCAGGCGTAGCAGCCATTTTGAAATCAACTCATTTATTCGTATATCTAAAAAAAACAAAACAAACAAACAAAACAAACAAAATCATCGAAATTGGATAATTAAACATCAAAAATATGTCTTTGCATCTGTAGCAAACACCGAATGACTTCATTGAAAGATGCGCCTCTTATGATAAAAATCGTATTAGTTCTCGATTCATTTTCGTGTGTGGGTATATGGTATATGTGTGCATATATATATGTGGCTGTGTGGTAAGTAGCTTGCTTACCAACCACATGGTTCCGGGTTCAGTCCCACTGCGTGGCACCTTGGGCAAGTGTCTTCTACTATAGCCTCGGGCCGACCAAAGCCTTGTGAGTGGATTTGGTAGACGGAAACTGAAAGACGCTCGTCGTATATATGTATATATATATATATGTATGTGTGTGTGTTTGTGTGTCTGTGTTTGTCCCCCTAGCATTGCTTGACAACCGATGCTGGTGTGTTTATGTCCCCGTAACTTAGCGGTTCGGCAAAAGATACCGATAGAATAAGTACTAGGCTTACAAAGAATAAGTCCCGGGGTCGATTTGCTCGACTAAAGGCGGTGCTCCAGCATGGCCGCAGTCAAATGACTGAAACAAATAAAAGAATAAAAGAATATATATATACGTTCACACGCTATTCCGTTTGTTTCCGCATTTATTTTTACATACGTTGTACGCATGTGGTTGTTAATATATGTTTTACTGAATTATGTATCCATATGTATAAACCGCAATACACGGCCATATACATTTTTAAACAACATGTGTATGTTGTCTGCATGTATTTGTTAATGAATATATATCTTAGTAAATTGAATACCGTGTTTATATACCACCGTATACACAAAGGCAAACACTGGCACGCACACAGCCGTCAATACACGCAGAGATATTCACAGAGGCACGCATAACTGTGTGTGTGTGTGTGTGTGTGTGTGTGTGTGTGTGTGTGTGTATGTGTGTGTGTGTGTGTATATACAAACAATATACGTTTGCATCAACGTGTATACTTCAAATGTGTTCAGTAATTAAATTCTGTTCGAGAGTACGCACTAGCGCGTGTATATATATATATATATATATATATATATATATATATATATATATATATATATATATATATATATATATATATATATGTGTGTGTGTGTGTGTGTGTGTGTGTGTGTGTGTGTGCATGTGTGTGTGTGTACATGTGTGTGTGTGCATGTGTGTGTGGGTGCATGTGTGTGTGTGTGTGTATATATATATACATAAATATATATGTATATATAAATATATAAATATATATATATGTATAGCTATATATGTATATATATTTGTGTCTGTATGTATGCATGTATATGTTGTATTAATTTATTACAACTTATTAGCTACCACAAGGGTGGGATTACATCTATTTCGTAAATGTCCATCAGCTATATCTCTTTGGAATTTTGTCAACATCGTGAAACGTACACAGACGGGGGCCTTTCAAAGCGCCTGAAACTGTACTGTCAGTTTGATATTCACGCTGTGTCGCTCTGAGTTTTCTTCCTTACCAAGAAAAATAATTAAATACAGACATACATACTCTGACACGCACCTAAAAAAGAAATAAAAATATATGTTTATATGTTTATTCAAAGGTTTAGTAAATAGCTGCACAAGCATGACCAAATGGGTAAACGTGTTTGTTTCTCGGAGAGAAAGTCTTGTGTTCGATACCATTTCTAGCACTACATATTTACATTTATTTCAGTTTTTAGACAGCGGCCATGCTGTGGCACCACCTTGGGGAATTGTTAGCCGAATGAATCGACCTCAGTATTTATTATATCATTTGAAGTCTTTTACTCATTCTATCATTCCTTTTTACCGTACCCCGCTCAGTTACGGAGTCGTAAACACACAAACACCGGATGTCAAGCGGTAGTGTGGACATACACATACATACAGAACAACACGCACAGACAAACGGAAACAGGCAAACATACATGTGTATTTTCCTGGTAGAGCCAGAAGATGTCCAAGTGCTGTTAGATCATGTGAACTCAATAAAGCCATCCATACAGTTGACAATGGAAAAGCAAAAAGACAACCAGCTGACATTCCCGGATGTATTAATCACACGCACCAAGTATGGATTCAAGACATCCGTATACCGCAAGCTGACCGTTACTGACGATACCTCAATTTCAATTCCAACCATCCATACCGTGTAAAGAAAGGGATTGCTCAGTGCCTAAAACATCGTGCAAAAATATAAGTAGCGATCGTGATACACACCACGAAGAAATGTTCAAGTTCAACAACGATCTGTTAAGCAACAACTACCCCAAAAGTATACTATCCACTCCAATTATGAAGGCGAGAGAGGTTGAGGCCAACAAATTGTCCACAGTCTCTCTACCTTATGTGAAAGGCTTCTCCGAAAAGATACAAAAGATATGCGGCCCATATGACATCAGGACAGTATTCAAGAGTAAAACATTTCGCAAATATCTCCTTCTAGTAAAAGCAACAATAGAAGAGAATATGACCAAAGACTGCGTGTACTCCATCCCATGCAGCTGTGGTAGGTTATACAAATGCGAAGCATGTCGCCCCTTCAGAATAAGAGTAGACGAAGATAGCAAAGCTGTGACACGAGGAGATAAATCGGGTATAGCTGACCATGTATCAAAAAATGGAGACCACCTCCCCATGTGGAATGAAGTTAAAATGATAGACAGAGAAAACCACTGGAAAATACGAAAACTAAAAGAAGCAGCTCATATTCTTGGACACAACAACCTCCGAAGCAGACGATGTGAAGATATGAATAGCATATGTGAACCGGTATTAAGGAAGGATAGAAAAATACTAGATTTATAAACCCTAAAATTCATTTCATAATTGCCCACGGGCATATGGCGTAGTGGTTAAGAGCACAGGCTACTCACCCCAAAATCTGAGTTCGATTCCAAGCAGTGACCTGAACAATAATAATAATGATAATAATAACATCGAAAAATACCTTAGGAATGAGAACCCAGGTTCGAAATTTCTTCATGAATGCTGGAGTGTATATCAACCGAAACGTGGTGTTAACAAGATGAGGACAAGTATCCGTCGAATATAAATAATGTACATAATTCCTCATCTCTTAAATATAGAACTGTATTCACTAAATCAGTATATAAATATATCAGCCATGTTATGTACTGTGCCTTACTCGTTCTGGCTAACAAAGAAACGAGCATCACTCATGCGTTTTTTTTGTTTTTTTTAGTAAACACAGGCAATATTTAGTGACATCTATTTGTTGTTTTTTTTTTAATTTTAGGATACAAACAGTTGAGCAAAACGAGATTTAAAGAAAATACGGTTCATGTGGTTGGATTCAAATCTGGATGTGGACAACACCTTCAGCTCGTCATCAAAAGCATTCATTGCATGTTGTTGTTGTGCAATAACGGAAATGAGATGGAGTGTGAACCTGAGCGGAGTGGCGAATCTTTGAAGTGAATAGAATTCTTACCTCTGTGGATTACGTAGCATGGAAACAGGATTCAATTTTGGCATGATGAGTTTGTTCATTTGGGTTGACTTTTAACATTAAATTTCACCATTATATATCATATATGTGTGTGCGTGCGTGTGTGTTTCAATGTATATATATATATATATATATGTGCGTATGTGTGTATTTGTGTCTGTATTTGACCTCACAATTATCACCTGTCAACAGCCGGAGATGGAGACAAGTGTGCTGTCTGCCAGCTGGTTCTCATCATCATGCAAGGAGTGCAAGGGGAACCGAAGTTCCTTGCTGAAGTACACAACACCTTGCCTGGCCGACATTTCAAATCCACCATTTTCTGACTTTGAGGTTAACAGCTAAGCTACTACGCCGCTACACGAGGTGTAATGTAAATACACACATAGACACATGCAAAAGTACTCACACACACTTGCACCCATACACAAATATACACACACTGGAGCACTCACACACTTGTACCCATATATACGCGCACACATGTGCACACACCCACATAAACACATAAAACCTCTGATTACACGTACACTAACTGACACAAGAAATGGAAAAGATAATACAGGTAACATTGCAAACATCTACTGTTCACTAAAT
>NC_142932.1:36409097-36469097 GCF_046866305.1 Octopus bimaculoides
TATATATATATATATATATATATATATATATATAATTGTCTACTTTCAATATATGTTATTTGTTTCATAAAAAAAGTTTTTACTGCTATAGATAGTTCTGTAAATTTTAGAATGAAATTTAAAACTTGTTTAATACTTCGCTATTTATAAATTAGAGTTCACGGAATAATACACGAAGCAAATATTGCGAAAAATCTGTTTCATTCGGGATTCCTGAAAGAATTCGCATAATGTTTTATTCTATAATGTTTTAAACAAATGTTTCAAATATGTTTCGTTAAAAACTCGATTAAAATCCTGGTCCTAGGATGATGTAATGGCGTTCAGAATGTGGCAAAGATTCGAACCGAGGCTTTGTCTAAGGAAAACATCGATCACTTCTTCCCACAAATCTTGCAGGCCCTGAAGCCGGCTATGGGATACCCTCTTTTTCTTTTGACAGAGACGCACGTTAGGAACATTATGAAAGATAATAGCGTACCTTTAATTCTTTTGACAGATTCTTGTATTCAGTGTTTGTGTATTTATAACAACACCCGATTCATTGAAGAGATCACTGACACACCGTTGTATTTTAGCTTTGTCGTGTATCTCTTCAGCTAAAGCTACTCCACCAGTTTGTCGTATATTATGCATACAGAGTGTCTAAAATGAGGTTGTATTCTCTGATGACGAAAAACAACAGCGATCGGATATTCACATTGGAAACTGCTGCAATGTATGAAGAATGAATAAATGCGTAATTATTTGGATTCCACCGTTCTGTACATACTCAACGATTCGCCAGTTTGGTGCAGTATCTTTGACTGAAGAGACATACAACAAGGTAGAAACATAGCGTTTTCTCAAACCCCGTTCATCCAGGTGAATCGCATGTCTTATGAACACACGTTGTCTCAAGTGAGGAGGTGTTCTCCGCTGACGAAAAGAAAAAGGCTGATCAGACACTCATGTTCGAATCTCTCACAAGAGTGAATAAAGATATTAATTTTTGGATTCCCGTTGTATTGTGTCGACGCGAGGCATTATTACAAATTATAAAGGAAATAATAGGAACCAGACTGAAATGTTTTAGGATGGAATTTAAAATGAACAAAATAACTTTTGATATCTTTGAAATATGCATAACAAAAATAATTATTTGCTCCTGATTTCTCTAAACTTTACTTTCGTTGATGTATAATTGAAATAGCAAAGACACTAATAAAACTATTTGCTCATACACCATACTTTTCAATCACTTAATCAATCACACAGTTTGAATCACAAACAATCACAAGCTGTTTCTTAGAGAGAATATTGTATTTCACACTGCTTCATGTTTCTCAGTCGTTGCAAATATGTACAAGATGATGCGACAATGGTACTTGAAATACATCAGTTTCCTCTCCTGGAAATAATTTATGATATGATAGCAGGAATATGAAATGTCCTCTGTGATTTGAGAGTGATTTAATTTAAAGTTAATTTCTGTATTTGTTATACGTTTCATCTGGATGATTAGCTGAGTATTAAAGACTTATGACTAAGTATACTTCATAGTAATCTTATAAATATTAATTCCGCCTTTAATCCATTCTGATAAAAAGATGCATTAAGAAAGAATATTAGTCGTATCCGGACCTTATTTCTTAAAGAATTACGAAAATTATCCACATCATTAAGATTAAGAGAACCATGCATATGTATGTAGTTAAGAATGTCTATTCCTATATGTTTGAGAGACGAAGAAACATGAGAGATAGAAAATGTATTAGTGAGGGTGAGAAAGAAAGAGAGAGAATGAAAGAGAATAGAATCGGAGAGAAAGAGAAATAGAGAAGTTAAGAAAATATAGAGAGGAACGAATCAAATTAAAAGAGTGAAGTTGTAGAAGAACTGATGAAGTTTAGAATCAATTAAGTTGAGAAAATAGTCTGAAAGTAAGAAAGCACTTTAGAATGAATTTAGAAAAAATAACAGGAAATATATATAGAGAGAGAGAAAGGAGAAGAGAGAAAAAGGAGAAAGGATATTTGTATTTGTATGTGTGTGTATGTGTGCATGTGCGCGTATGTATGATTGAGAGGAAAGAAAGAAAGAGAAAAACAACGTTAAGCATAGATATTGATAGAATCACAGTTGAATTGGATATGAGTAAACAAGAGACGAAGAAAGCAAATATATTATTTTTGATGTTTGTATATATCAGGATTTAGTCCTTTGGATATTTTATTGCGATTTTATCAGTATTATTGTAGAGTAACAAATGTTTGCTTCTACACACGCTTTCAATATCATCTTAATTTTATGACTAGTTGATATGTCTTCATGTCAGAAGAGACAATAGCGTTGTTTTATTTGTAAATAAGATCTAAGATATACTTTGGCCGCCGTTATTATATGGACTGACTTATATCTATATTTCCTCTAGTTGTAACATTGCCAAAGGCTTCCCTGTCAACCATGTTGCATAGAGTTCGATTTTCTCCAAACCAAAGTCAGTTGACGTTGTATATTATTATAGCCATGAGATATAACATTAGATATAACATTGTTTATTACATGTTGTATTATACGATTATATCTCAGATATCTTCCGCAATATTAGGAGGAATGGAAGAAATCATGGCTTTAACTTTTCTAGATTTTCTTTATCTGCATTATCTGATGTTGCTTGTTGATTTCATTTTAGTTCGTAAGTATTTACAAGTAAGTCGATTATTTTTCTCATACATCTTCTGCGTTATCGCAGTTTTATTTAGATGTTTTTGACAGGTTTCTTTTCTTCATTCTCCGAAATTGTATTGTGCTAAAAACAACTTAGCGAATTATTCTAGTGGAACTCTATCTTCACATAAATTTAGAATATTCGACTCACATTTTCGTTGGTCTTAAATTCCAACGGATTGCAGCCTGATGTCTGATCCAACCAAGTAATGCAAGTAACGTTTTCTTGATATTTTCTACTTTGTAATAATCTTTTCAAACATGACATATGTTTTGTTTCTTATGTACTATTTTATGTCAGTATAATGGAAAATACGTTTGTGTTTATTTAAATTACTCAATAATGACATTTTTCTTCGACATGTCATGTTTATTTGCAAGACTCTAGTAACGAAAATCACTGAAATACGAATAAAAGCCGGTGTAAATAAAACATTCTTCGATTATTTTCTTCAGAACTATAGCAGTTTTGAGTTACACAAAATATAGACTTAAAATTTTCCTGTCGAAACAAATCATCGAAAGATTTATATCATTTTGGATGTTAAAAAAATACAAAAAGGAAAAAAATCAATAATAAAATGATGCGAGGACACAGTATTACTTATATACGACATTATAAACCACTCTAAAAGTATAAACGGTGTCTCTAAGCTCGGTTCCAAAGGCTTATTAGTTCGATTCCGTTTGAGATTTATAAACAAAACATCCGTTCATATATGCCTACGGTTTCATAATGCTCAGTTGGAGTTGTGGATTAAGAAGCCTGCTTCCGAACCACACGATTTTACGTTCGGTCCCAGTACGTGGCAGTTTGGGCAAGTGTCCAAGGACTTGTGAGTGGATTTAGTAGACGGAAACAGAAATAAGCTATAAGGCGGCGAGCTGGCAGAATCGTTAGCACGCCGGGCGAAATGCTTAGCGGTATTTCGTCTGCCGCTACGTTCTGAGCTTAAATTCCACCGAGGTCGACTTTGCCTTTCAGCTGTTCGGGCTCGATTAAATAAGTACCAGTTATGCAATAGGGTCGATATAATCGACTGAATCGTTTGTCTGTCCGTGTTTGTCCCCTTACATACATACATACATGCATACATACATACATATATATATATATATATATATATATATATATATATATATATATATATATATATATATATATATATATTTATTTATTCTACAAAATTAATATAAACAGCCAAGCACAATGTATTACCGTAAAGCAAAACTATAATTGTCGCTAAATGTGACTACGAGTGTTAGAACACCTACATTGCTAGAAATAAGAGCTAAAATGCTCTAATGCTGTAGCAAAACCACATAATTGTATATATATATACTCTGAAAGGGATTGCAAGTGCCCAAAACACCGATCCAGAATTCCTTATACTGACCGATAAATTTCAGTTATTTCCGTAGCGCCCTCAGTCAGGACCACTACCTCGGTTGATACCGGATTTAATTCTGTATCAGTATATATGTATTCACCATAAAAATTTATGGATGATTTTGCGAATCACTAATGAGCATAAAATAATATAAACGGCCATGCGCAATAGCCGAAACTGATCGGTCAGCTTGAACTGAGCGTGAAGTCAACAGGAGTTTATCTCAAACTTTTATTTCATATTTTACAAAATCAATCCCGACCAGATCATACAATTTCGATCACGTGATAACTATGTTATGAAGCAAAATGCTGTCTATTATAACACATTTACAAGCTAGCGGCATCGAGGCTATTTGTGATTTCACATCTGAAATTTATGTTGACATGAAATTATACTTCACTGGTTACCGTAATTAAATAGTTAAAATGTTATTATTACTAGTTAATTAATCGATTTAGAATAATTAATAAATAACTTTTAATTGCAGTGTCTTCTTCCAGTTCCGTCTCTGATTATACTCGCAGCACCAACACGACGCATAACATTATTTGTGAATTAAAAATACGCTGTGCTCAGAGCTGAACTATCAAATATCTAAATATCAAAGTTTTGTTGGATTAGTGGTACTAATAGTATTATTATTGTTGGTATTATTATTATTATTATTATTATTATTATTATTATTATTATTATTATTGATGACGATGATGATGATGATGATGATGATGATGATGATGATGATGATGATGATGATGATAACAGGCGCACTCAGTGAGCGCAAGCCTCCACCAAGACAACACAGACGTCCTCTCAACGATTAGCCGCAGATAATTTTTAAAATGAGATTATCTCGAATAAACTCGACTACTCTAACAATCTAGAATACTAAAAATGAACTCGACCGCTGTCAAAAGTTAAGTAAGAAACGACGCAGAAATAATCCAAAATCCTTGACCAGTGCCTGATCAATCCCAATGGTAGTAATGCAATGTGAAAGTAGGCGTTCGGGCCGTGTTTGCAATGGTGTGTGCGTATCATCTGCACAGGGACCAGATATGTCTAATGTATCAGAACTATTCTTAGACTATACTGCAGCAAATATACGTTCGCACTCGGTGCTATGATGGCGTATTATCTAAATGACTAGAATCTTCTACTTGACCTTGCGCCAAACTTTTAGAAGACATTGTTGTCTCTCTAACAATATAGTTCTATTCTAAAATTAAGTTTTGTAACTATCTTTTTAAAATCCAGGAATTTCTGAATAACTTTCCAAATGCATTCCTTAAGTGAGAATAAACTATAACGGATTTTAAGGAAAAGAAAAACATAACAAAACAACACAAAGGAAAAATAAAAACAAAAACAAAACAAATACGGAACTGCATCGCTCATGTCACTGTTTGGTGGATTTGCAACAGAAAAGAAATGTTTATAACCTTGTCTCGTATATTCATTGAGAAAATTTGAACCTGGAATACTTGATAAATAACCAAATATTCTACTATACCAGTGACATGCTACTTATTATAACCATGTGAATTGATTCAGATAGTGGTACGAGAAATATCCTCGCCAGGGATACTTTAAGAAATTTAAAAAATTACGGTTTGAAGGCGGGGGGGGGGGGAACCATTAATAGAAAGTCATCGATGTGATTCAGCTGTTGGGTTACTGTAAAGATCAAGTGAATACGAAAACATATAACGCTGATATTTATTAAATCAATATTTCCAACATTGTCCCTCAGCAAGAGATCGATATGATGCAGGCCTTTCTTTATTGGTAGTCATTAATATTTATTCCAGTATCGGGATATAACATACATTTTTACCTGCAACTTAGAGTACAGCAGTCCCTATAATCTAAACATATGCTACATGACGTTTTCTGTTTTAATATATGATTCTTTGGTGCACAAACATCAAATTTAACTATTTTTGCTTTGTAAATCATATCACCTCATCTATTTGTCCACTTTCTATCTCTCTTTTTCTTTCATTTAAACTTAACTTCATAGTTGAGACATGCTGAAAATACATCATTTCTATGTCTAGCTCTAGATCTGTAGCTACTCATGTTTTAAGCTAGTCAATGATCTTCTGTTTACTCTTCCTATAACAACCGTTATACAATAGCAAGTATTGTTCCTGTTAGCAAAACATGCAGCAAGGAAACATAGTACATGGTGACTCAACCAGCTAGAAATAACAACTAAGTCTTTCAGAAATTACACCTTAATATCATAGAAAGAGATACATTAGATATTTAGGTCTTAGATACATTATTCAAGAAAAAGATTTGAGAGCCACGGTTGGAGTGACTCACACCATATACCATTTCAGTAAGGATGACCTGTTGTTAAAGAGCTGCATACAACCTACTTTCATTATTTTCTTGTAGCAGATATTTCTCATTCGTTCACATTACGAATAGAATGAAAATCACAATTCTATGTCTCCGTATATGTGTTAAATTTGTCTCATAAATAATCATTAAGAAATTATTTACTTTTCTTCTGTTTATAGAATATCTAACATGTGTATGTAGTCATACTATAACATCTGAATGTCTCTTGATGTGGCGTTCTTCGTCTTTTGTGACAATTTAAAAAAAAATATATTTATCTTCTATTTAAAGTAAGCGGAGCGACCACATATAAACCTCCACTTTCGATGTTTTTTTTTTGCAGAAAATTACTTCCTGTTTAACGATAATGATGATGGCGATCGCAAGAGTAATTAGAACAGATTTGGTCAGTTTAGTGTGAGAGAGTTTACAGGTTTATGGCTAGATATAATATAAATATATTCCGTGTATTATCACATCGGAGTAAACACAGGAGAGTAAAAGAAGAGTGAACAGGAAATTAAATGAGACGATATGAATTATGAATGCGGAATATAAGCTTGATAACGTGACACACACTATCATGTTCAACACTAGAAAACATTAATGCTTCATTGCTTTAAATTATTGAAATTGTTATTGTTGTTAGCCCTGCGTCAAATTTTCCTTACATCAATTTCAACACACGTTCATTTTTGTATCCATCTAAACGTCGTGTATAATTTTTGTTTTATACAATTAAGATTTAGCTATCATTTGTTTTGTAAGGTTATAGTTTAAAGGAAATTTGATTGTTATTTCAAGCAGATCGAGCGAACAAGTGACAGCATCGCGTCGGTTCTTATTCAATTTTCCTTGCTGATCTACGTCGGTAAACTTCTTATCAATTATTTGTATGCTGTAAATGTCAGGCGTTTCAAACTGGAAAAAAAGAAATGATTGCCTAAGCAGGTAATGTATCTTAACTCTCTCAGTAAAATTACATGAAGTCCTCTAAAAACAAGTTGTGTATTTTGTTGGAAAAATTGTAAACATTCTCGTACATAGCGATTCCTTCTCTATCTCTTTATACGCCTTATGAATTCTTCGGTTTTATTCGCCGTTTCTGCTACATTCATTTCTATTTTACTTTTAAATTACTCTTCATATCTTATTAAAGACAATATTATCCAAATTATTTCTTTGCACGAAAGAGGAGAGTGTGATTTGAGGGAGAGTTCACTGTTATTTCTAGCAAACTGATGGAATACGATGAGGTTTGCCACCAGCTATATCCTGACATAATTAACCCCATTACTAAAACTCTTTCATTGTGTCGGTGTAGAAAATCAATAAAGTTGGGAAAACGTATAATACTTGTCTGCTGCCAGAAGTGAATTTTAACCTTTTGTCAAAAAATTTTCAACACTTCAGAAAGTATTGATCCTTTTAATTAATTTTTACTTTAATTGCTATTAAAACGATGTTTCCTGTAGTTGAAGTCTTTCTATTCAGAAATACAATTGATCTGAAAAATAATGCTAACAATTGTTTTTCTTGTTTAACCCCAGGTTAGTCTGGTCGAGCTGACCTGTGATCAAAGGCATTCTTGTTCTTACCATCCCGTCCCTTTTTTCATTACCATACATTACATACAATAATTCATTCTTCCCTCCTTAAAAACTGTAGGCAGTTATTTGAGATAGATTTGGATGTTGCATCTAGGAGATCGATCAACCACGAAGACAGCCTAATGTTAGTTCGATATCTAACAGTAATACGACGAACTGTGTAATTGCTTTTCTAATATAAACTGTTCAATAGTTAAACAAAGATCAGGACAGCATATCCAAATAAGCATTTATAGCAGATCTGATGAACTAATTTCTACCTCATCCTTCCCCGCTGGTAATTGCAAAAGTCTGTACTACATCCATGCATGAACTGATAATCATTACATGCATATTTAAATAGACAATGAAATAATCAACTAATAATATTCATCGTTTGAGTTATGGAATGAATTATTTTATTACAAGGCAACAGTAAATAGGGTATTGTAACGTTCTTCTCTTTCCAGCCTTTTTCGTTTCATTAGAAGCAAAAATAAAGTGACATGAAAGGGTGTCTAAACGGAATCCCAATACGACGCCACTCGCTCAGAACAGACGTCACAAGACCCATCCAATATAAAATAAATGATTTGTTGGTGGATTTGCATTACAATACATAAAACATAAGCACTTCTTCATCCAAAGAAAATAAGACCCGATCTATATTAATTCATTCGAATGTCCTATTTACGTCACATCCCTAATACAACCCTATCTTTGTTGTAACCTATTAGAATTCTTCCATTTAATATGCAAATCGATTTTACAAAATAGCCTGAATTGTGCGAATAATCACTGTTTCAAGATTCCCAGTGGCCCACAGTGAACTTGGGTACCGTATATGATTAGGCTTAAGATGATTCATCAACTACTTAACATCTTGTTACGAGACAAGCCACACTTCAATACAAGGGAATACAGATTTCGAATTTTCACTCGATAAATGCAAATTAATTACTTCAGAAGTTAAATTCCACAGAGATAATTCTTTAGTTTAATATCACGTCAAAGCATCAGCTCTTTTTATATATGATAATTCCATGGCCATTGACGACTCTGATGCACTGGAGTTTCTGGTTTGTTGGATACGGTTAGAGTGATTAATGTCCATTTTCAATTGTTTGAGATGGGAAACTAGAAGTATTAAAGGATAAGCTGCAGACTGATGCGGTTCTAGGGAACCAAATTTTGTTTATTGCTATTGATCAGAATACGAAATTACTTCGCTCTGTGATATTCATATGATGTACAAAATTTAGCTTTTGAAATCCACTGTTTCGTTAACAAATATATATGCACACTCGATAAATTTAGACATATACGCGAGGAAATTATAAATACGTATGTACAAATACACAGCGTGTACTGCAGCCAGATTCAATGGTTGAGGAACTGTATATAAATTCGGGATTTAATGCGTTGCCAACTAGTTCGTTATTGTCTTTGTTACAATGTTTTCAATAATATATATATGTTGACAATCCAATGTGTATAGAGGACCAGACAGAGATACAAAGCGATCGATGGAGTATATTTTGAGATCCATGTATAATATGTCAATAGAAAAGTGACATTTAAGCGTGAACTAATCAGTATTTCACGGTATAAATCATTGCCAGATTTGTTCACCATTATAATCTACATCCGGTTGTGGGGCCCTGGGTTAAACAGTTTATACTTTCAGTGAGTGTGGAACTACGTCTTAGCTAATATTGTTCTCAGATCTACTCTGAACAACAGTAGTAACATCTGTTAGAATTCCAGTTATGGGTAATATAGCATGTGAACTAATGGAAGGAATCTAGTTTCCGTTAGAACTTCGTTCTGGGATAAAGTGAACTAGCATGAAATACTTGAAGTGGAATTAGTCTCTGGTTGTCTCAACCACTGGTGTGCCTCTGGTTTTATAGCTGATTGCGTTGAAAAATAGATTCATTGATCTGCAACACTTTATCTACACAAAAGGAATTCACGCAAATAACTTCTGGAACACTTTGAACATCTGCACAGTCTTACTGAGGTTATCAAGTGGTCTTACTCGGTCATAAATTCACTTCCGCACATATAAACGAACTATTTAATTTGCTTGCTATGTCTTTTTCTAACCTGCTTTTCTGTCCTCTCACACATCTGCTGACCAAAAAAATCGAAAACGATGAAAACTAAGATAAGATAACCCTAACAAATAATATCTTATCAATTTTGATGTCCAACTCGAATTAGTTTTCACAATAAATGGAATTCCACTCTCAGTATCGAGTCACGCCATCTGCAAAAGCTTTGAATTTTCTTTTGAGTGTATTCTAAAATAATGGACTTATTTTATTATTTAATTAGATACGAGCCTGAATCTTTTATGTTCTGGTTCTAATAGTTTGATATGTATTAAGTTAATTGCGCTCCCTAAGATACGACTGCGCAATAACATTTTGGTATCAAAATATTCTGAAATAAATTTCGTTATAAAAGATCTTTATAGACTAACATCCATTCTGCATTGCATTGTGATTAAATGTATTCAATTCAGATTGAAATTAAAATATATTATTGGCGAAAAATCTTTAAAGACATTTTCTAAGTCTTTAAGTGCATGTTAAATTCAAGCAACACTTCTACTGCATAGCCCCAATTTCAAGCAATTAAGCTAAAAAAAGTCAATGCCCCGTATCCCCTATATGACAAGTCATATTGTCAGATGATACTTGTCATATCGTCCTTTTTCCTAGTGATGGTCGGGTTGTTGTGCTGTAGATAAAATGTCTAGAACTAAGTGACAAAAGTTAGAGTCGCTGGATACTTGAAGCTGGGCAAGTATTTTAACGCTAGAATATCACATACATTTATACATCACGTTCATGAATACCTGAATTAGATACGTGTCTTTTGTAATTTTGTTTTATCACAAATATTACGAGCAACATTTAGTAGTCGACATTGATATTCACGTCACTTTTAATTTCGTGTCATTCATAATTCAGTACTTTGATTCGTAAATCTATTACAATTTTATGTAATAGTTGGGACTATATTATAGACTTATTCGACGGGTATAGATTTATTAATACTTTCACTGGCAAACAGGAATCGAAACACAGGTATTCTAGCCTCTCGCTGTTAATATATCAACGTTAGTCTACAGTGGCTAATGATTTAGTCACTCTGATATCTTGCTATGCTGATAGAATGACCAGCATTTTACTGCACGTGATGCATAGCAGTGGTAATAAATTAGTAGACATTTATAGCATACATAATACATACATACATATATATATATATATATATATATATATATATATATATATATATATATATATATATATATATATATATGTGTGTGTGTGTGTGTGTGTGTGTGTGTGTGTGTGTGTGTGTGTGTGTGTGTGTGTGTGTGTGTACTTGCATACACGCGCATTCTGACATATGAACTATATGATTACACGATATTTGTGATCCGGGCGAATGATGCTAAAATTCAAACGCTATTAAGGACACTAGAAATGTTCACATCAATAGTGATATTGACCTTCGTTACCTAAAACGAAACAAGGAAAATCGATTCAAGCAGCTTTTGCATGTCGCATTTTATCCCTTCAACATAATCTACTAGCTACCAAGCGTCGAAGTACATCCATTGATCAACTCACATTATATTAGACAAATAGAATCATAAGGTTTGAAAGGAGCTTTCTGGAATATATTCCTTGACCGATGATGCTTACGTCACATTTAGCTTCAAAGGCTGTGCCTACCTGACAGTTGAATAAATATACACATTGAGGGAAGAAAGCTGTACGGCAACATCAGAGAAAGTCATAAATATCAACAGAGAGTCATAAATGTTTTATGATGTTAGAAAACTTGAGATTACAGTGACATAGATAACCAGAGTCATCATCTCTAGCCAACAACCCATTATATTAGCTCTTACTTTGAAAGGTATTGATTCACAACAAAGGGGCAAGAAATGATGACAAAGTATCTGATGTCCAAAAGCATGCAGTGATACAGGTAAAACGCCGAGATTTGACTAGAGATGCTAGAGGTGTAATTAACACCGAAGATGTATCTACAACATAAACAGGTTTTCGTTAATACAATCTACCTATGTGCGACCCAAAACGCATTGATTGAAAAAATAGAACCGAAGATCTAAATCGATAAATCTACAAGGTTCGAGAACGAAAACTCTACAGAAATCTGTAAAATATTCGCAAAGCAAGGGTTATGATATTAGGGTCAAGGAGGGGAGGTTTTCTCAGTTGCAGAAATCACTCAAAAGGATGACGTTATCACAGTATTAATGGAAAGAGAATAAGTAAATATTTATGGTGTTATAACGGGGAATTAGTACATACTACATCGGTACAATAATATATTAAGGCGGCGTGTTGGTAGAAATGTTAGCACATTTCGTCTGCCGTTACATTCTGAGTTCAAATTCTGCCGAGGTCGACTTTGCCTTTCATCCTTTTGGGCTCGATAAATTATGTACCAGTTGCGCACTGGGGTCGATGTCATCGACTTAATCCGTTTGTTTGTCCTTGTTTGTCCCCTCAATGTTTAGCCCCTTGTGAGCAATAAAAAATGAGAATCGTTAGCACGCCGGGCGAAATGCCTAGCGGTATTTCGTCTATCTTCATGTTCTGAATTCAAATTCCGCCGTGTCCACCTTTGCTTTTCATCCTTAAATTAAGTACCAGTTCGAGAAATTATGTACCGGAAAGTCATTTATAATAATCAGAAAATAAAGTTCTTGTCAGCCTATTCTAAATGACGAACACATCAACCCTAGTGTGAAACCGATCCCGAGTTAAATGGGTTACATTGATTGGGAGTTTATTTCAGACTGCTTGAACAATACTTTTGGATTAAAACCAGGTGAATCATGTGACGAAACGCAACAGGCTCGGATGATGCATATTTAAATGTTGGTTTGGACATTCCACTTCAATACGTTTCTCTAAAATCGCATTAAAAGAGCAGTGTAACGGCCGAGTTGACGGTTGCAGGGAAAACAAACATTGTGTTTATATATTAAATACCTTATCTTTCACAAAACTATCGATGGATTCTAGCTTTACAACAGAGCAAGCAAAATTAGTAAAAACATTTCACTGTATCCCTTACGCTTGCATACGAAACTAGAAGTATATTCTCAGAGGTTTCATTCTTCTGTTCAGTCTCATAAATGTTTGATGCTACGTATTTTGAGTTCAAAAGCCACCGAAATTATTATAGACGTGATAAATGTCGGAGACGACCATTGAAGTGTTACAAAAGCAGTGGATGCACATTTTTGTCAAAATGGTAGACAATAGAGCTTGCAATATATTTTAATTTCAATTAAATTTGTCAATTATGTAGTGACTATGCGTCAAGAACGAACTTTATCAGAGTGTAGTATAGGCATCTTTCTGCAGAACGGAGACTCGAGAGAATCCACAATCTGGATGAAGATAAATAGAAGCAGTGGTTAGTGTGGTGTTTGGAGATATCCTATAAAATACATTACGTAGCAGTTGTAAAGTATGTTGAAATATATGTGCTTCAAAGATTATCTGATATAAAATACGTATGTGTTTATAAGATAATGTAATATATATATATATATATATATATATATATATATATATATATATATATATATATGTATGTGTGTGTGTGTGTGTGTGTGTGTGTGTGTGTGTGTGTGTGTGTGTTTGTATATTTATATAGACATACCTACATGCATACATACATCCATACATACAAACATTTATTCGCTTAATTTAATAGAATGGAAAAGCGATCTAATCTATTCACTTCTGTTACGCCGCTGATACTATTGGGAATTAAATACATGTTAATAGTTGCTATTTATCTTCCCTTATATTATTTGCAATAATTCGAGTTAAAAAGTAACCACTATCTTTATATTCTCAAGGAGCCTTAGACACAGTAATGCATAAACTACTGGATGGCCAAACTACTTACAATTATCTATAATCGTCGGTGTTATTGCAGTAAGTCAACACCAGCGACAGTGTTTAATTACATTAGCACATATAATTTATTCATTCAAACCGGCTGTTGGCTAATCTGCCCACCGAACACGATGAATAGAGATTCGACTTTAAAAGACCTCGTGCTTTGATCTTGTGTCTTATATTAGCACTCTTTAGACAGCGCCTGCAGTTATAGTTTCATCCCGTTTCATAAATAGAATTCACAAGATAGTCTACTTTAATGGTTATCCATAATGTATTCTATTCGGAATTACATATACTGCAGAGTAATTGTGAAATTACGCGTAATATGTTCTAATTTATACGTTGCATGTTAAGATTCTTATTAACAGTACATATACAATACAATGCTCTCTACCATAGGAAGCTTCAAATATCTTTATGAGTCAATTGCATACATGATATCAGTTACAGGTTAAATTAAGCATCATGACTTCTTACACACACGTAAACTCAATTAAATCGGCAAAATTGAAAATATTTCTACCATTATGGAATTACTTAGAATGTCTGATGGTACCACAAAATTGCTGATAATTTTCAACTTCTTTCAAATAGGGAATGTAATAAATAGCGTAAAGATAGAAAGCTATTTTCGATATTAATTGAGAAATTGTCTGAACTCAGATATATATTTGTGTGTGTGTGTGCGAGTATTTATATACATATATATACATACATACATATATATATATATATATATATATATATATATATATATATATATATATTCTTTTCTTTTACTTGTTTCAATTATTTGACTACGGCCATGCTGGAGTAACGCATTTAGTCGAGCTAATCAACACCAGGACTTATTGTTTTTTAAGACCAGTAATTATTCTATCGGTGTCTTTTGCGGAACAGCTAAGATTCCGGGGACGTAAACGCACCAGCACCGGTTGTCAAGCGATGTTAGGGGGAAAAACAGATACACAGACATATATATATATATGCATATATATAAATATGGACGACAGGCTTCTTTCAGTTTCCGTCTACTGAATCAACTCCTGATGCTTTGGTCGGCCCGAGGCTATAGTAGAAGACACTTGCTGAAGGTGCCACACTGTCGAACTGAACCCGGAACCAAGTGGTTGGTAACCAAGCTACTTACCACATAGCCACTCCTGCACCTATATATATATATACATATATATATATATATATATATATATATATATATATATATATATATATATATATATATATATATATATATATATATATATATATATATATATATATATATATATATATATATATATATATATATATATATATATATATATATATATATATATATATATATATATATATATATTGACCGTTGACTGAACACTATTCAATTTTTTTTCTCCTTGTCTCCGTATTCTTTCTGTTGAAGAGCGTAGCTCGAAACGTCAAAGACTTTCCGTATTCCCGAGCGTCATACTAATATATACTTTTGTTATTTACACCACCTGTCCTCGTCTGTTGTTATTTTTTGTATATTCTCCCATATATATATATATATATATATATATATATATATATATATATATATATATATATATGTGTATGTGTGTATATATATATACATATATATATATATATGTGTGTGTGTATATATATATATATATATATATATATATATATATATATATATATATATATATATATATATATATATAATATAATATATGCTTGTATTTGTATATGTGTCTATATTTTATCTAAAACTAAATCTAAAACATTCATGACAGGGACAAACCTTAGATCACGAGATCTGTGCGCCATCTGTATGAACTCAGTATTGCATATTGATTAGATTGGTCCTACTGAGGTATCGTTTCAGTCAATATATTGTGGCTACAATTGGGCTGCAGAAAACTGTGCACGACTATCAAGTATATATAACATACAGAAAATAGTACTACTAGGCACCGCACATATCCTACGTGAAAGACTTTCGATACCGTAAAAATAAGAGCGTCACAGGAAACCACAGCACATACCCAAGGCATACAGAGCTGCGCTCCGGTAATGCAGTGAAAGTACGTGATAAAAATAAGACTACTGGATAATAATAATAATAATAATAATAATAATAATAATAATAATAATAATAATAATAATAATAATAATAAATATTCTGGTCAATACCAACGATTTGCTTGTCAGTTGCTTGACCTTAACCAGTTGAGCATGTCCCTTAGTAGCTGACGATATGCACTTCTCTGATCATGAGCAAGCGTAGTGGGAAAGCATCATACCCATGTGTTGAGACGGATTCTTTGGGGTTTAGATAATTCACCTTTGGAAACAATGATGTTTTGTTCATCATCCTTAAGCAACCCTTATTCAGGGACCTTTGGATCCGGGTGGGCTAATCGACCCGAAGAAAATTCTAACTGGGCCCCACCTGCAAGGTCATGCGCTGTTTATCCTGATACGAGATCACTATGTCGCGCACATATGGTTGGGTTACATGTGCCTGGTGTACTCTTATCTGACGGGTAGTCATGATGGGTACACTGGGCTTCGTATATTTTACCACAATATCAATTTGATGGCATGCACTGCTCTCTCACATAATAATAATAATATTTGTTATCCTTAGCTCATTTAGTGACAACCTAATGATCAAGTGTTTGATGCTATATCTTTCTACTTGTCTCCTTTATTTGGTGCTCCTCTAGCAGGTTGTGACATGGTAGAAATTTAAATATTTACACTAAATGCAATTTTATTTTGCTAAAGTTAGTGGCATGTTATAGTGCATTTAAGCTATAAATATCTTCTTCATAGAATTTGGCAAACAGAAGTCGTCACCATGATACTGGTATCTTCTGAATCAGCTTTGTTTTAATATCGATAATCAAGTTTAGCAGTGATTATATTAAACAATTAACAAAATTTAATTTTATTGTTCTAACACTAACAATAACGCAATGTTCAACTCCCGAGAGTAACTCGTACAGAACGGTGGATTGTAGCAACAAAATTACTTATAGTAACGTTTGCATATTTGAATAACTGTGTATACCTCAGGGAATGTTTGTTCTGAATTTTCTATCAAAGCCTTTCTTCGGAGAGAACGATTTAAAGATTTTAAGATAGGACTGAACAAATTTATATTGAAACGTTACAACACGAGTCTCCCTACAGGATTCAAAATTATTCAAATTTGCCAACTTTATTGATATATGGATGCAGTTCACTATTTATTCTACCGAAATTTTCTTTGAGTTTCCTTTTCTACAGAGACATGACTTTGTGAAAGTAAATTTAATATTTACCAGGATGTATCTTTTTAGAAAGATATTTATAGAAGATATCCTCATATCTTCACTTATTTCTACGACAAAGGTAAGGTCGCGAATATGTTGTGGATTATCATGATGCAGATATTTTCATTTGTAAAAATGATATTGTATTTACAAAAAAGAGAAGTTGCAAAGTTCCTTTTCTTCTGTTTCCTCGAATATAAAATCATATTGTAGAATAACTTTCATTTTGTCTGAAGGAAAGAAATCACATAAAGCAAGATATATATATATATATATATATATATATATATATATATATATATATATATATATATATATATATATATATATGTTCCTGAAGAAAATACATTTTCTGTTGTTAATATTACAAATATTCATTTATTGTAAGTACAAAAAGATACCGTATGAAATGTATTAGTGTATAAGGAAATTGAATTTCGGTAAAGACAGAACATAAGAGATCGTCATTGTTTGTAAGCAGCATATTGTAAGTAGCCAAGATTCAAGAACATTCAAGCAGTGGCAATTATTACAAAGTAGATACTTTCAGCAGTAACAATATTATTGCATTCAACGCAAGCGCATGAAAAGTTATGTTTCTTTGTATGCAAATCTAAATAGCAATTCTGTGTCAATTTGTGTTGAGAAATTTAGTACTGATCTGTAATTTAGAAGATGCAACATAAAATAAAGACAGATGGTATTAAAGAAGGAGTCGTTTATTTAAATCATTGACAGCGTCTCTAAGCGTTTCACATACTCTGAGCAACCTGTAAGCACTTTTGTTGGTGAACGTATATTCTGAATGTAATCAAAATGCATCTGCAGAAGTAGAACATACTACTACTAACATTCTACGCAGATCACGCGGATCTCACTAGGGAGTAGTCTTTTTCCATCCATGACGGTTCTGAATCTACATACACTAATATTAACCGTATCCAAAGTGACATCATGATTGACCTCATGTTGCTCAAAATCACACCCCAACCCGTGGTTTCATGTTGCGGCGTTCATTTTCCTTCACTATTCTAACAAAGTTCAGTTGTGTCTGCTTTTAGAAGCTGTTTTTTTTATTCCGCATGCACTCAAGTATTCTCGAGTTAGTCATCTCACTTTTTTGTTTATCAAAATTGTTTCCTATTTCTAGGCCTCACACACTCACACAATCCACTGTGTCCTTCTTCCGTAGTACGTATTCTTCCCGGAAGTCATTGTCTGTACATGCATGTCCTTTGTGCAGCAGTAGATTTGCAATTCAATACGAATACTAAACTCTTTGATATCACTAACCAAGGGACCCATAAAATCAATGACGGAGTATTTTTTTCAAGTCAAACCAAATAATATAAATAATAACTAATATCTCAAATATCTTAGCTGCATAGATTGTGAAAAACATTCCATGTAACATATAATAATTCTACGAGGTTATTATTCGTTGGCTGTAGTTCGCAAAAAATTAGAATTGTCATACTATTAAAATACGAACCGGATTCTTTGACAAAACTGAGCTGTTTAAAGAATATAGTCAGAACTTTATGGGAATATATTCAAACTTCTTTCTGTATAGACAAATGCTGATTTTCAACTTCGAATTAGCAACGAACAAAATTACTTATTTCTCATAAAGTTTACTCCATGTTTATTGTTTCAGTTATTGAAACACGGCATGATTGACGAGAGGGGTTTCTCTGTGTTTGATTAACCTTCAAGAAGTACCAACCACATTCTACCGGACAGATTGAAAATGTTTTATTCCAAATTACACAAAGTCAGAGAGAAATGACGAGATTGCTTCGGCTAGAATGCTTATTGTCATACGTCTGATCGAGTACGAATTAAGGGACTAAACACCACCACCACCAACAACAACAAAGAAACCGCCATCAACACCACCAACACCACCACCACCACTAGTAACAACAAAAACAACAACGAGATTGTTTCGGCTAGAATGCCTCTTGTCATACGTCTGGTCGAGTGCGAATTCAGGGACTAACCACAACCACCACCACCACCACCACCGCACCGCCACCACCACCAGCATCACCGCACCACCACCGCACAACCAGCGCACCAACACCATCACCGCACCACCACCGCCACCGCCTCCACCACCGCACCACCACCACCACCTCCACCACCGCACCACCACCACCGCCACCACCACCAGTAGCAACAACAGCAACAACAACAACGGCAGCAGCAGCAGCAGCAATAACAACAACGACATCGACAACAATAACAACACGAACAACATCAATCTAATGTGATAAGTGTCATTAAATTTTGTTCAGTGGATTATCTAAGAAACTAAATTTCCTTTCTCAAACTACAAACTTCTATATGAGCAATAACCTAATTATTGTTCCGTTGATAATGAAGTACATTAACCCAAAAAGCCAAAAGTATTGTAGCTTATCGAAGAATTCCACTGTCTAAATTGCATCCGACCAGTCGTATGGAACATAATACAGAGAACCAACAAAAGATTCGTCCCCTTTCTAGTGTGACGCGTTCCTTAGAGAATAGACTCTTACATCCCGTGACGCCTGCATACAGATATACAGACCGCTCAGTGGACAGGTGTCTTGTCGCGTCCGTTAACATTATGACACCATATGAATAACCGATAGACATGTTGCTAGTAAATCACTCTGTCTACACGACAACTTTATATACATTACGTATCATTAGCTCAAATGAGATAAATGTAAAAGCACAATGGAGAAAAAATAGCAAGCCATTAAGAGAACTAGTTTTAAAACCTCTAATGTCTTTCACTTGGAAACTATTTTCTATTTAGTTTATTCACTAATGTTTCATTTTCTTTGCTTTGCTCGCTTTCTGTCAGTTTATTATCAGACTGGAAAATACGTGCACACATATATTCAGATCTTAATTCTTTTGTTACATCGTTTGTGTATTGACCATAAAGCTGTCTAAGAAATTGGTTTAAGTGGTCTTAATTTTGTGAAATTTCAAATGTGATACGTAAATAAAATTTCATTTGAATAAATTTCCGGAAAGGATATAACTGCGTCAGGATATTAAGATTGAAATATAATGGCGTTCAGCAGGAAATATAATATTGGCAAGAAGATATATAGTTTAACACAACAGTCATTCAGAATACAAAAGGGTAAACGGTAGTAGTTTTATGGATAAGCAAGCGCAGATGTATAGTAAAATTGATAAATAAAAAAAAAAAAATTCCCTCGTGGGAAAAGGACTATCAGAAACACGGAAAGTATACATTTAGATAAGAGTCGAAGAATTGTTTGCAAAGCAGTCCATGGCTGGGAGATAAAAAGTCAGGGCGATAAAAAGTCAATCAATTATTCAATAGTGCAGCCATAAACATTGAAGTCCTCAAGGGAATAGCTATTGATTCATCGGCGTAAATAAGAACAAATATCATAAAGAGCAATAGATTTAAGAAAACTATAAAATAAGGTGAAAATGACCTCTTAAACTCTAAGATTAGAGCTGTATACAAAATATATTGGCTAGAAAAAAAAATGAATCAGTTATAGTAAGTGGGTTAATTAAAATTGGGAAACGAATCGAAGTAGATGCTAAATGAATCCCAGGTGTCACATAATTCGCTCATTTATTTAAAAGATTGTAGGAAGAATATTATAAAACTGGGAATAAGAAATATGGTTTCAAAACTTGAAACAACACCTCTACAATACAATCAGATACGGAGAATCGTTAAAATATATCTGAAAATATTTTACACTTGGTTATCTATTACTGGACAACTTCTGACTTGAAACCGCAGATTTTAGCATGATTTAATAGGTAAAATATATGCTTGAACCAAAGAAGATGATATAGAAATTTTACGAAATCCATCGCGAATGTCACGAGAATCCATTATTCTTTTGTTGTGGTATTGGTTGAAGCAGACTTCGTATAATTAAACCACTTACAATATTTTTGTTTAATGTGACCACTAACTGACTGTGATAACAAAATGTGGGCAATTCTTCACTGGAAATATTGCTATGAATTCGATAACCTCATGTAGCGAAACATTATACCTTATCTTGTGTACGTCCGCTTAGGCAAGCACATCTATCTTAAAGTTACACCCAAGAGAAAAGCGTATTTTGTACTGGCACAATGGTTTCTACGTGCATATGGAATCAAATTTTGTGAACTTAACATTGTTTTTCATAATCATAATAGGAAAGCGAAAAGAACACAATGAGGTAAACTTATTCTGCAATGCATATTGATTCGAGCACTTGTGAATTCCTTTCATAAATGATTAGAAATGTAAAATTCAACCCACGTAATTATAAAGATATACGAGTTTGTTAAATTGCATTGCATTTGTACCACTTTCACTGATGTTGCGACAATTCTCGACCCCTAGAACGTAAACAAATTTAACATTTCGCTGTTGCATCTGGATATTATAACACAAATTTCAGTCTGACTTCATCTACAATCTTATATGATAGTATACAGTAACAGTAGGTTTAGGGTAGCTGCTTGGCTAGACGGCGTTGCTCAAATCACCGTTCGGATATATAGTTTTCAAAGTGACACACACTCACTGATCTTAAAATAGAAATATTATTATTTCTAAATCTCTCATCGAGAGATATTCAGTATCAGTTCTTTAAAGTAAAGGTTATTTGCCAACATAATTTGGTTGTCCTGGAAGAGACAAGGTGACTGTGTTGATAAAGAGCAATAATTCAGAAACTAGTGTACAGATTTTGTTCTGCGCTGGATGGGAGTGCTGGACTCCCTGTTCGAAAATATAAGGACACAGATATTGTGTCGTATAGCCAGCTACAAACGATGTTTCCAGGGGCTAAACAACAGTATCATTGTCCCTTCTAGGACAGCCACATTATGCTGGTAAATAGCCTTTACTTTAAAGAACTGTTACTGAATATCTCTCTTTGAGAGATTTAGAAATGATGATACTTCTATTTTTAGATCCGTTTTATTGTGTACTATTCCCAAGCCACTGTCCCTGTAGGAATTACCATGAAAGAGTAATAACTTCCTTCTGTTCATAAATGATATCAGTGTTGGTATTTGTCAGTGACATATGTTTTGTGAAATTCAAGTACTTTCTCAAACAATATATATATATATATATATATATATATATATATATATATATATATATATATATATATATATATATATATATATATATTTATATATTTATATATATGTGTGTATGTGTGTGTGTGTTTGTGTGTGTGTGTGTGTGTGTGTTTGTATCTGAATACCCTTTTATCTATCTATCTATCTATCTATCTATCTATCTATCTATCTATCTATCTATCTATCTATGCTTGCAATATATCAGATGCAGCTGTGCATCGTTAACCAACTAGAGGAGATGTCCTCTTGGAGTTAAAAAAATCGCAGTAAAGTTCAATCGAACGGACTGCCATGTTAAACTGTTTACGAACATTATTTATCTAACAATATCTATATTTATATTTACATTAATAATCGTATCGTACACCTTAGAATTGTGCTGGTGTTTGGTGTTATATTTTTGCCTTTTTTTTTAAATGTCAATGGTGAAACTTTCAATGAAGCGTTCTAGTGTGTACAAAATGTACCTTCCTGACTTCTGTGTTATCATTTAAATTCGTCTGGAATAAGGACGTGAGTACGAATGGTATATTAAGTCGGTTTCTGTTTCTATGAATATAGACGGTTACATCAGAGAATCCGTATAATCGTTACAGATTAGACAGCTCAACTTACTTGTGGTTCTTGGTAGAATCACTTTTTTTCCCCCAATATATTTCCTACTTATAATTTATGATCTTATGCTCTTATTCCTTATCTGTAATTCGGAGGATTAAAACTTAATTATTCCACTTAATAATTATGAATAAATTAAACAATCAATTATTTGAGGATTATGCTAGGATTGATAAAATAATAGAGACGCGTAATTAAACCGTATGGTTATAGATATGACAACCACAATAAAAGCCAGACTAAATTTGCCAATAAACGCTATAATCAACTAATTTAAAGATGAATAAATATTTATTAATGCAGAGATTGAACCTGCGATGTGATCCCAGCTTTTCTTTATTATTTTTCACAACAATACAACAATTGTATGTTTATTAAAAAAAGGTCTACTTAACATTTGAAAGAAATATTCGTATGTATTTATTCCCGAATGTATTTTCGAAACATAAACTCAGATAAGATCAATTTCTTTTAGTTCGACAGCCGAACATATACGTACGACAGGTGAACAGACTAAATTAGTTTATATATTTTGTACATAGACGAAATTTTAAATAAATAACTTTATCAAATAGATAGAAAAAACTTCGATATAGTTATATTTCTTCTCTTATTCTCTTGAGATACAAGTAATTTTAATTTCTTTATTTTTTTTTAGGTAATGTAAGCATAATTCCTTCCGCCGGGGCCAAACAAAATTGAAGCTACACCAGAACATTCTCGTTATTCCTTCTGTTTGAAAAAAAATATGACATATTGTTTACTAAATAAAACGACAAACCCAAAAAAAATATACTATGAATGAAAACATAGCTATGAATTTTTGTGACTGGCATAGAAATTTCATATCGACTTCAGTCATATTCCGCAAAGCAAATTGATTCTATTCACATAGCTGTGACAAATATAGAGAATACATATGGGTTTGGAAATTTTGATATAGAGCCAGCAATTCGGGGCAAAGAGTTAAGTAGATTACATCGAACCCCTGTAATCAACAGGTACTTATTTTATCGACTCCGAAAGGATAAAAGGCAAAGTCAACTTAGGTAGCATTTCAACTAAGAATATAAAGACGGATGAAATGCAACTAAACATTTTGTTCGGCGTGTCAAAGATTCTGCCAGTTCGCTGCTTTATAAAGCGTAAATATTTCTTTCGAAGTTTGGCACAAGGCCAGCGATTTCTGAGTAGGGGCTAGTTGGTTTCGCGAACCCCAATACTCTGCTGAACCTATTTTTTTCGACGACCAAATGATAATAAGCTAAGTCGATTCCGGCGAAATATAAGGTCTAAATCAACATCAAGAAACATGAGCACCTGATTCAGGATCGTATTCATTTGCCCTTTATTAAAATACGTTTTAATCAGAGTCTTTAGGTATCTTATAGTGACATATCCATTTTCCGTTTCCTGAGATTCCTTGACGAAGCTCTGAAAAGAAGTTATCTCTACCGAAATATGTAAGCAGAAAATATGTTAATGATAACTTATTTAAGAATAATGGAATGGAAGATATACGATGTAGAGCCAAAAACTCAACTATATTCAATTCTACGTAATCCGTGATTCAGTAAATCGGTGCGTATCCCCGATTTCTCTGACTTGAAGTTATTGAAATCCACACCTCTCCTTGGACAGGATACCAATCTATATGAGGTTATTCATCTGCAAGGTTAGACTAATATATTATAACGTACTGAACTACCTTCTAAGTATATCGATCTGACATTATTAACTGCAATAGACGACAATTACTGTAGAATAGATTTGTAAAAAGTGATTTGAATCATTCACGATTACTTAATGTTTAATACTAGCCTTACGCAACTCTCAGATCAAATTCAGTCCTTTTCGGGGCTATGTCGAATTACGGTATATAATATATTGTACCTTAGTTGATTTGATAGGGTGTGATGTAATTGAGATTCAACTGTTTTGATTAAAAATCCGAGCAACCGAATCTGTTATGACACCATTACTGGCTCACCCGCTTTTGAGTTGCAGTTAGAAAGTAACGAACTGTTGATGTCTCAGCAATTCGGACATTGTCGGATATCTTCGTCAAAATTCATGGTTCAGCAATCAGCACTGCCAATATTTAATAATTCCGTATTGTTCTCTGATATCAGAAGTACGTTTTTTAACGTGTAGTTATGGTGTCTATGCAGAAAAGTGATTACTTTAGACAAAGGAAAGTGATTAGTTTATACAAAGAAGTTGAACAGCTTTATGGAACAGCTCTACAATATGATCTGATAGAAATTTTGCTATATTATGTATACATTCATAAAGATGATAGCTAGAGAAAGCATTGAACAGATATACACTGCATATTTCTATACTTAACAACTCAGCTAAGAATGTCGGTATAGATGTTGATAAAACTACTGGAAGGAAGCCAGATTTAATATTAGATTACACCTAAGTTTAACTTAACTAAACCGTTCGATGAAATTGATATTGCTGCGAAACAAGCGGCGCTAGCGATAATATAAGTATTAGGTCACTAAGACCTCTAACCAGAATATAATAAAATGTGTGATTGAGCAAAAATTTTGTATTGCAGCGAAATGAAAACTATTATTTTCGGAAATAAATATTCCACACTGGAAGATAATACTTTCTATGCTACTTTCCTCTCGATTTGATATGGAAGAAATCTTAAACTACGGAAGGTAAGTAGCAGGTCAATCACAATGACTGTTTATCGCATTGGCACCGAGCCACAGATAGACAAAAGGTGTGGTACAGCCAGTGAAATCTCTACAATATTTTATCAAATATATGGTGATGAAAAGCGATGTTATGTTACTCCAACAGAATTAAATTTCAGCTTAAATCTATCTTGAGGTAAATAATCCATTTTTCTTTAAAGATGCAAAGAAATTCAGCAATTTTTCCTATCATCAATTCATCATGAACAGTCACTCCAAGATTAATTCGTTTTGTTTCTTTCCCCGCAAAACTCATTTTTATATATGTCAATGATCTACTTTTCACAACAACATCCATTCTTACGCAGCTGATATCACCCAGTAAATTTCTGAAACACTCCTCATTGAAACCTCGTCAAGAAACGAAACATCTCAGAACAAACCTACCTTGATTCCACGATTAGAGACCTCAATTGCTTCTCATGTAGTTATGTTATTACTGTCTCTTTCAAAACAAAAGAAAACAAACGATATAGGCGTTGCTATTATAAAGACAACAATGAATGGATAATATTGATCTAAGTTGTTCATGATCGATCCAGATCCGCCATGCACAAAAAAATGAAAACTTAATTATAAGATTTTAGGATTCAGTGCGACCACGAGATAGAGAATAGGAAACCAGACATAGTCTTAATTGAGAAAGAAAGCAGATGATGCTGGATCATAGATATAGCATGCCCAGCTGATAATAAGGTATGCGGTAAGGAAGAAAGCAAAGTCGATTGATATGACAGGTTAGCTTGAGAGGTTAAGCTGTTGTGGTCGATGAAAAAGGTGGTAGTTTTACCAATAATTGTCGGAAACTGAGTAAAAATCTTGAGAAAATATCGAACACATAAGGGGTGTTACCTTAGTTCACTGGTAGTGAACAGCTGACACTGTAGTACATCTGCAACGTTAGAAGCGGTGCAAAGGGAATAATAATAATAATAATAATAATAATAATAATAATAATAATAATAATAATAATAATAATGATAATAATAATAATAAGAGAAGACACCGGGGAAGTTTAACAGAGAAGACACCGGGGAAGTTTAACAGAGAAGACACCGGGGAAGTTTAACAGAGAAGACACCGGGGAAGTTTAACAGAGAAGACACCGGGGAAGTTTAACATGTGAGTACGATAAATAACTGCTCCGAAACTTATCCAAAAACATCGGAAATAAAGACATAGCATGGAGCCAAAAAATAGCTGACAAAGGGTTGGACTATACCCGAGTAAGTAATACTCATTGAAATTTATTTCTATTTTTCCAAATATAATGATGTATTTTAACTTGATACCTCCACTACCCGAACAGCGATCGTAAACACACGTGTTACATCAAAATACAGACCATCTCCAAACCCAAACACCATGTACAAAAAATAGCTGACAAAGGGTTGGACTATATCCGAGTAAGTAATACTCATTGAAATTTATCTCTATTTTTCCAAATGTAACAATGTATTTTAACTTGATACTTCCACTACCCGCACAGCGATCGTAAACACATCTTCGAACCCAAAAACACCATGTACAAAATAATTACAAACAGATTAAATAACACCGGTTTTATTCCACCCAAAAATAACAACCGAGAAGAACGTACTGTAAGCTTATTACGAAAAAAGTACGAAGATCTGAACGTGCAAAACAATCTGACAACATAAATAAACATACCGGTACCCTACGAAAACGATGACCGTCAAAATCAGACCATCTTCGAACCCCAAAACACCATGTACAAAAAAATTACAAACATATTAAATAACACCGGTTTTATTCCACCCAAAAATAACAAGCGAGAAGTACAGTAAACATAAGAGCACCACAGCAAACCACAGCACATACCCAAGGCGCACAGAGCTGCGCTCGGTAGTGAAGTGAAAGCACGTTATAAAAATAAAACTACTGAAAAATAATAATAATAATAATAATAATAATAATAATAATAATAATAATAATAATAATAATAATAATGAATTATGAGCCTTACGAACAGTAATTGCCGTGCGTATAATAATTGGTGCGCTGGGATCAGTAAGCCAAGATATAGACAAATGGCTGAGAGAGATTGAAACAGAATGCCCGATAGCATTCCAATAGAAAGGTTTTGTCTTAGGGCGAGCAAGGATTATCAGGAGGGTCGAAAGCACTGGAAAGACAGCTGAAAAGTTGTGGATACTCAAGATTACAGGTACGAATCCACTATCCTCATAACCCTACCAGGAATAACACTAAACCTGTGACAAGCCAAAATAATAATAATAATGATGATGAAGGTGAATTCAAATTTTGGCACAAGGCCAGCAAATTCAGAGGCGGATTTAAGTAGATTACAGTGACCCCTCTGCTCTACTGATGCTTATTTTATCGACCTTTAAAGGATAAAAGACAAATTCGATCTTGTCGGAATTTGAATTCAGAAAGGAAAGACAAACGAAATACGACTAAGCATTTTGCCCGGCGTGCTGACGATTCAACTAGCTAACTTGGCTTCGAATTGTATCCCAAGATCTGCAATTTTGAGGGATGAGATAAGTCGATTACATGGACCTGAGTACTTGACTGGTACTTATTTAATCAACCACAAGAAGTCCTCGGCCGAATTAAAGCTCAGAACGGTAAGGCCGATGAAATCCCGCAATGAATTTCGCTCCGCGATCTAACGATTCTACCAGATAGCTACCTTCATATGTAGAAATATTACCTTCTGTAAATATTAACCTAAATATTTCCTTATCGAATACAGATATGAGGCCTAAAATATACAAACCGAAAGTTGCGTATCTTGTCGTGGAAAGGAAATAAGCGACATGTATATATAAAATTAATTCCACTTGTTTTTTTTTTTTGTTTTTGTTTGGCCATATTGACAAAACATTCTTTGATGAACATACTTTAAACTTTAGAGATTTCAGCTTCTAAGAATAGGGAATCCTTACAGTGAAATGTGATTTCCCTTCTCTTGCAAAACCTGTTTTGGTTAGAACATGCAGTGATTGTATTCGGTAAGAGCGGATCGTCAAGAGACCGACAGAACAAGTAGCGGCATTATTCAAACAAATAGTGGAGTTGATTTATTTCAGTAACCTTACAAAATAGCACTTCCGTTCGGCAGCAGTCCAATGAGGGAAACCAAGACCACCCTCTCCCTCTCTCTTTTATCTGTCCCTCTCTCTCTCTCTCTCTCACATACATGCATACGTACACACACACACAATAACCAATAAAATAACCTATATATCCTTGTTAACTGTTCTAAAAATAAGTTTGAAATCCTTGCGCTCCTTTGTATCTCTCTGTCCATTCTTTTGTTCGTTGTGGTATCTTTTTTTTCTCTTGTATTGTTATGGTTTTCACGTTTTCCCAGCTCTTGTGTCCATTCTTTTTGACGAAACGTGTCCGTAGCCATTCACCTGCTGTTCGTATTCCTTCCCACAATTCTTCAACATCTTTCGTTGGTGTTTCTACATTGATTACTCCTCTATATTCTAAAAGAAAAAAAAAAACAATCTTGATAAAAATCATTTCATGCTGGAATCAAACTGTTTGATTTGTTCAAAGAATCGATCACGCTTTTCATATCTCTGACCACTTTGCCATTTCGCAAGGATCTCTTCATTCAGAAATTCTTTGATTTCAGATACTTCCTTTTTTTGTCATCTTTATATTTCTCAAGTATTTGTGACTACGATTTTTTTCCCCTTCGTCCGTTTTGTTTTGATATTGATTTCAAGATGGATTCAGAAATCAGTCCTCTTTTGTGTATTGTTTACTTATTTAGTTTTCTCGTGTTCTTTTTATTTCTGTTTGGTATTTGGGATTTGAGAACCCTTGGTGAGTAAATCTCAAGGAGTAGCCACTTATCTTTGAAACCACAGTAATGTATATTCTGTGTACATGTTGTTGTTGTTTCTTCTTCTTCTTCTTCTTCTTCTTCTTCTTCTTCTTCTTCTTCTTCTTCTTCTTCTTCTTCTTATTATTATTATTATTATTATTATTATTATTATTATCATCAACATCGCCGTCATCAACGTTAAGACGGCGAGATGGCAGCGTTGTTACCATGTCGGGAAAATGCGTAACAGTATTTCGCCCGTCAATACGATTTGGAAAATGCTACGTTCTGAGTTCAAATTCCGTCGAGGTCGACTTTGTTTTGCATCCTTTCGGCGTCGGTAACCAGTTGCGTATCGGGATCGATCTAATTGAATGGCGTCATCCTCCCAAATTTCAGGCTTTGTGTCTATAGTAGAAAGGATTATTATTATTATTATTATTATTATTATTATTATCATTATTATTATTATTATTATTATTATTATCATCATCATCATCATCATCATCGTTAAGGCGGCGAACAGGCAGAATCGTTAGCACATCGAGCAAAATGCTTAGCTGTATTTTGTCCGTCTTTAAGTTCTGAGTTCGAACTCTGCTGAGATTGATTTCGCTTTTCATCCTTTCGGGGTCGATAAAATAATGAAATAATCAACCAGCGCCCTCTGCCCAGAATATCAAGCCTTTTACCTTCCTTCAGTAGAAAGAATTATTATTCTTTTCTACTCTAGGCACAAGACCCGAAATTGTTTGGGACGTGGGCCAGTGAATAAGTTCGACCCCAGTACGCAACTGGTACTTAATTTATCGACCCCGAAAGGGTCAAAGCCAAAGTCGGCCTCGGCGGAATTTGAACTCAGAACATAAAGACACGAAATACCGCTAAGCATTTCGCCCAGCGTGCTAGCGTTTTTGCCAGCTCGCCGCCTTATTACTGACGTGGGGACCGGGAAATAATGTGTCTTGTTTAAGGACACAACGTACCGCTAGAAATTGAACTTATAACTTTATGACAGTGAACCGAATACTTTAACCTTTAAGCCACGCTCATTCAGAAGTGTGTTATTTATAGCAGTGTCGAGGGACATGTCACGGTGTGGATGAATACTTAAGACGCACAATATCTCAGTTTCGATCCCAATATTTGGCATATCACGTAAAATACTCAAACATGAAACACATCTTCTGCATGGAAGTGCATTCATGGATTTTATTTACAACTTAAACGCCAACTATTGCCACCCTTTCTCACGCTGATTTCGGAGAAAATTCGAAAACATCTATTCAGTGGATCAAAGATCTAAATATTCCTCGTAGAAGCCGATGAAAATCTGCTGTATAGCGTTTTGTCTGAATTGTTGAATATGTGAAACTTGATCTGTGTAATTATTTTGAGTGTTGTATGTTTTTCGTTTGTGCTGTGTTATTAGTGTTACATGTTTTCTGGCTGGCAGGGATTGCATGGAATATGACCTGTATGTCTTGCGTTATATGAAGGTGAAGCATCATTGTAGAATGTATATTGTTGATATGAAAGTGCCGGATGTTAATCATGCGTTAGGTTCTTTTATTGTTTATTGATTGCAAAGAGGATGTGCTTTGTTACATTATTTGGTGGCAATTACATCGAGTACGCATGTCTGGAATGATGATTTGATAAATGTTTATAGAATATGTATGGTGTGCAAAGTACTGCTTCACTTGTTCCAGAAAATTGTGAATCTTTTGTGTAGGATGCGATATATAACTAACAAACCAATCATTGCAACTGTTTAGAACATTGGGATCTTGTATATTTATTTATTTAATGTCTTTGTTCATATTATTTAATCGCATATATTTCTAAGTTGTTCTAAGTGGAATAGTTCCCAGAATTATATTTTTCAACATAATTGTAATGAATGAATCGAAATGTTTGACGGAGAGATAATTGAGAATCGTGAAGTATCTCCATCGCCATATTTTTCATATTAATTTCTGATATAAACATAATCTACACTATTTGGAACGTATGAGTAGAACAATTCATTAAAAAACGCCATTTTCTTGAAAGTTATGAGGAGACACAGTTGGAGGAGAGGCACCGTTGTGTAGTTAATAGCCAATGGGTGTAAGTGAATTGAAGCCAATTTTCTTATCCATCTCTCCCTTCTGCAACGCTACGCTACATATATGAAGGGATACTGGAATCAATGTATTTGGGTTGAGGCTATAATTCGTAGAAAGTAGCTTTGCAAACACTTGGGCAGTCTTTATATTTCTGAAATTGTAAACAAATGTTAAAATACACTACCCTGCACTAAATTGAGATGTTCCATTGAATAAGATTTGCGACCGAAACATAAGAGTCATTAAATACCGCATTGTCATAAAATTGGTTTCCAATTTTCTTTCATCCATCATAACAATGTCTGGTCTCCGAGCATCGATTAGAAAGTCACCCTGGATTGTAAAATCCACAGAAGTTCTTCTATCCATTGCTTTTAGTGACACACTATGGTTCATGTTTCAAGCATTTCCGTGCTGTGCCCAGAATGTACTTTCCACACATGTTTCCGGAGCTGAATTATCCAAACCACAAAGAATTCCTCTCAGCTTGGGCTATGATGTTCCACCATTGCTTCTGTTCGTGATTAGACATGTACATATCGTCAGCCACTGAGGGACATACTCAACTGGCTAAGGTCAATCAACTGACAAGTATATCTGACGTATTGAACAGAATATTTGCAATAGCCCATCTTTCACAGCAATACAATATATGTATATGATAACACTTCCAATCAGTTAAGGTCAGTAGCCATGAAAGCTACTGCCTGGTATTGAATCAATTATTATTATTATTGTTATTATTATTATTATTATTATTATTATTATTATTATTATTATTATTATTATTATTGTTCAGTAGTTTAATTTTTATAACGTACTTTCACTTCACTACCGAGCGCAGCTCTGTGCGCCTTGGGTATGTGCTGTGGTTTGCTGTGGTGCTCTTATGTTTACTGTATTGAAAATGTTTTGCGTAGAATGCGTACAGTACTCAGTAGTGCAATTTTCTGTATGTTATATATATTTGTAAGTCCTGGTGTTTTTGTTATATATTTGTCTGAATATTTTTTTATTATACCTAAGGCACCTACTATGATAGGAATTGTTTCTGTTTTTAGATTCCACATTCGAGTTATCTCTATTTCCAGGTCTATGTATTTTGAAAGTTTTTCCATTTCTTTTAGAGAAACGTTGTCATCTGCTGGTATTGATAAATCAATTAGAAAGCATGTTTTTCTTCATGATCTTTGACAACTATATCTGGTCTATATGCCTTAATTTCTCTATCTGTGTGCATTGGCTTGTCCCAGAGTATGGTTGCTTTCTCGTTTTCTGTGACCTTTTCTGGCGTGTGTTTATACCATCTTTTTTCTGTTGTTATTCCATAGTGCTGGCATAACTTCCAGTGTATATAGGTCCCAGCTCTGTCGTGTCTGTGAATATTTTCATTCTTAGCCAGGACTGGGCAGCCAGAGATAATATGATTTATTGTTTCTTATCCATCTCCACATATTCTACAGTTACTTGTTATGTTTCTTTTCATTATGTGTTTTTGGTAATTTCTGGTGGGAAGGCTTTGGTCTTGTGCAGCAATTAAAAATCCTTCAGTCTCTGCTTTGAGTGCTGAGCTTCTCAGCCATTGCTGGGATTTTTCTCTGTCTATTTCTTTCGCATTTAGTTTAGCCCAGTATTTACCATGTAGGGGCTTTTCTTGCCATCGTTTTATCATGGTCCGTTGCTGTTCTAGTTTTAGTTTAGATTTCATTTGTTTTATAGCTTTTGTTGTTTCTTCTTCTTCTTCTTCTTCTTCTTCTTCTTCTTCTTCTTCTTCTTCTTCTTCTTCTTCTTCTTCTTCTTCTTCTTCTTCTTCTTCGTATTTGTTAGGTAGATTGATTTCTTGTTTGTATTTGTCAGCTTCCTTAAATACTGAAAACAGTTTTTTGTTTTGCTCGTGTTTTGTGGCTATTTGTATTAGTTTTCCTTGCTTCTGGAGTAGGTATTTTTGCAGTCCTATGGTGGTTATTTTATAATATTTTTCTAGCTGTATAAGACCCCTGCCACCTTCTGTGCGTTGTATATATAGCCTTTCTATGTCAGATTTTGGGTGGTGCATCCTATATCCTGTCATTATTTTTCTTGTTTTCCTGTCTATTTTAGATAGTTCATTTAGTGTCCAGTTAAGGATGTTGAAGTTGTAGCTTATAACTGGGACAGCTAAAGTGTTGATATCCATTATCTCGTTTTTAGCATTGAGCTCTGTTTTTAGTATTGATCGAACTCGTCTATAGTACTCTTTCTTTATTTTTTCTTTCATTTGTGTATGTTGTATCCTATCTAGTTCATTGGCTCCTAAACACTTGTATGGTTGGCTTTCGTCTAGTTCTCTTATTTCATTGGCTTTATCTAGTGTTATATTGCTACTTTTAACTAATTTTGCTCTTTTCAGGGTTGCTTTGACACAGTATTCTAATCCGAATTTCATATCTATTTCCTTGGTAAAGCCGTGTACTGTCTGTAGTAGTGTTTCTAGCTCTTTGTCGTTTTTAGCATATAATTTTAGGTCATCCATATATAGAAGGTGGCTGACTGTTTTTCCGTAGCATTTGTAACCGCATCCAGTTCTATTTACCAATTCAGTTAAAGGTGTGAGTGCCAGGCAGAACAGGAGTGGAGAGAGCGTGTCTCCCTGGAATATTCCTCTTCTAATGGGGATGGCTTTCGTTTTCACAAGTCCCTCTTTTGTTTGGAGCTGTAGCACTGTCTGCCATTTGTTCATTGAGTGCCTTATGTATTTTATAATAATTGGTGCCACCTTGTTTATGGCTAGTGTTTCCAGAATCCACGTGTGGGGAACACTGTCGAAAGCCTTTTGGTAGTCCACCCAGGCCGCCTTTCTTCTTTCTGTGACTGTCTTCAGTTATGGCTTTATTGATCAATAATTGATCTTTACAGCCGTATGAGCCCTTGCAGCATCCCTTCTGCTCTTCTGGAAACAGGTTGTTATTTTCCAGGTGCTTATTCAATCTCTGCGATATTATTGCAGTAAAGCCTTTGTAGATCGTAGGGAGACAGGTTATAGGTCTATAGTTTTGTGGCTTCTCCGTTTCTGTGGATTTGGGGATTAAGATGGTTTTCCCTTTCGTGAGCCATTCAGGCATTGTCTCTGGCTCTGCTAGTATGTTGTTAAAGTTTTCTGCCAGCTTTTTATGCATTCCTGGTAGGTGTTTTAACCAGAAATTGGGGATCTTGTCGTATCCAGGTGCCTTCCAGTTGCTTAGTCTTTGCAGTGTCTGGGTGACCTCTTCAGTTGTTATAGGGGCCCAGAGTTGCTCAGGTGCTAAGTTCGTTGTTTTAATGGTCCTTTTCTGGGGTTGTTGCTTCACCGACCATATTTGTTTCCAGAATTTTTCCAGTTCTGCTGTTGGTGCTGCAGTAATGTCTATTTTATTTTTACCCAGTTCTTGGTAGAGTTTTTTGGGGTTGGATTTCAACTGTTTGTTTTGTTCAAAGAAACGTTGGCGTTTCTCATACCGGCGGATCCTTTGTGCTTTGGCAATGATGTCTTGCTTTAGTTTTTCTTTTGCCTCAGGTAAGTCTTTTTCTGTAATGCTGTATTTGTACAGTATTTTTCTCTTTTTTTAAAATTTTGTTCTGGATGTTATTTATCCACAAGGTCTGTTTGGGTGGTAGAACTCCAGTTCGGATGGGTTTGAGTGAGTATCATGCTTCTTTTGTGGCTGCAGTGGCTGCCGCATATATTATGTCATTTAGCTCAGTGATATTGCCTGTTTTTTCTGTGGTTGTTAGTTCTGTGACGGCCAGGTTTATGCTATTTATTATTGATGTTGTTTTATTGTCTATTTTGATTTTTGGGAGATATAATCTGTGGTCCATTCTAAGACCTGCGGTTTTCAGTTCTTTGGTTATTCTCATTTTCATAGTATCGTAATTATTAGGTTTCCCTTCGTTATTCCCAGGCTTTAGATTTGTTTTGCCTTCCTTTTCATTCATATGTTTGTCTGTGGTGTTCTGGATTGGTGCTTTTTGTACACTATTATACATCTCTACGGTCTGGGTTTGTTGTCTTTTGTTTACTTCGTTTTTGCCGGAAAAGTTACGTTTGTCTTCGTGTTTTGCTATCTCAGTGTTTATATTATTATTTGGCATTGTTGTGTGACTACTATCTAGATTTTCCTGATGTATTTTTTCTTTCAATTGTTCTATTTCTATTTCTGATATTTTTTTTGCTTTTAGAATATATCTTCTTATGTTAGCTAGTTTGTTAGGGTTCATTGTTTTATCGAGGTCTTTATTTACATTATTTTTCTTCCATATTTTATATGTATGTGTTGTTGCGTTTTCGGTTTTTGGGTAGAGCACTGCTGTGAAATAGGCGTGTAGGATCGAAATGTATTCATCACGTGTCCATTTATGCCATTTTGGTTTTGTTTGCGGGACATGAGAAACAACGTCCGGCCATTTATCTTGACGGTCATGGTTTTCGTAGGGTACGGGTTCGTTCATTTCTGTTGTCAGACTGTTTTGCACGTTCAGATCTTCGTACTTTTTTCGTAACAAGCTTACAGTACGTACTTCTCGGTTGTTATTCTTGGGTGGAATAATACCGGTGTTATTTAATCTGCTTGTAATTTTTTTGTACATGGTGTTTTTGGGTTCGAAGATGGTCTGATTTTGATGTAAGACGTGTGTTTACGATCGCTGTGCGGGTAGTGGAGGTATCAAGTTAAAATACATGATTATGTTTGGAAAAATAGAAATAAATTTCAATGAGTATTACTTACTCGCATATAGTCCAAACCTTTGTCAGCTATTTTTTGGCTCCATGCGATGTCTTTATTTCCGATGTTTTTGGATAAGTTTCGGAGCAGTGATTTATCGTTCTCACATATTAAACATCCCCGGTGTAGTCTCTTATTATTATTATTATTATTATTATTATTATTATTATTATTATTATTATTATTATAGGTGTGGATGTGTGTTAAGAACCTTGCTTCCCTACTACATCGTTCCGAGTTCAATTCCGCCGTGTAAAACCTTGGACAAGTGTCTTCTACTATAACCTCGGGTCGACTAAAACTTTGTCAGTGAAAGTAGTAGGCCCAAAAACGTAATAGAATCGATTTATTCGGCTAAAACATCGGTAAGGTATTGCACAAGAATGGCCACAGTCTAACGAATGAAATGCGTAAATGATAAACGATTATTATTACTATTATTATCATCATTATCATCATCATTATTATTATTTTTTTATTATTGTTGTTGTTGTTGTACATTGTTTTCTCGCTTTCGGGAAATAATTTCAAGTATATGTCAAGGGATTATGTCAGCTAAATGACTTGTTTTCTCCTTCAAAATTATGCACGACCTTGATTTCTTAGGGATCACATACGCCACCACCACCACCACCACCAGCACCACCACTACCACCACCACCACCACCACTACCACGACCACGACCACTACCACCACCACCACTACCACCACCACCACTACCATCATCATCATCGTCATCATCATCATCATCTTCTTCATCATCATCATCGTCATCATCATTGTCGTCGTCGTCGTCACTGTGAGAGAGAATTTTCTTGAAACTGTGTTATGTTTGTTAAGTCTGTTTTCTCTAATCGAATTTAAATGTCTTGCCATTATTATATTGTTATTATATCAATGGAAAAGAAAGGGGTTTTATTTAGAGGAAGAAATAGTGAGTTGTTAATTGCCATTTATTTCTACTTTCGTTGCAGGAATTCCTTTTGAACATGGTTAAATTTGCGATATTGTGAGAATGATTCTCATAAACGTAGCTGCTTACTTCCTCTTTGAGAGGATGATGAAAAATAACATAAAATATTTTGTACTGTTGGAGCAATTGTTCAAATTGCTGCAATAATATTAATACAATCACCGGGTCGCAAATATTGCATGAACAAAATATGATTTCTAGTTTTGTCATGCGGGGAGAAATTTTGGGAAATAAATTGCATTTTTGAGATGATGTGGATGACAGAGAATTACAGGGCAATCGCGTGTAGTTCTGCCGACAAAAGCCGAAATGTAGTGGGCAGAAATGTCAGGTGATTCATTTGTGTGGAGAGGCAGTGAAGATAACTGAAACAGTCATTACACGAACACTGTGAATAGGAACTCCAGAAAAATCAATAGCTATATTCTATAAAAAACACTGCTGTCGTGGTTGTCTCACGCAATCTGTCTCTATATTGTCAAAGAAGACTGTCGATGAAACTCGCTATTTACGTTTGTAGGAAATAATAGGATAATCTTTTGTAGCACCCAAAGCATTGAAGAGGTACTGAAGCAACTGGAAACGGTATTTACCTCTCTAGCTCTACATTAGCTAGAAACATCAGGTCTGATCATGAACAATATGTCATATAACGAGTTGGTAGTAAAAATAAAGTTCGGAAGAGAATACATATTTCAGAGAATAAAAGGATTAACTTTCTGGAAAGAAACCAATTTAACTACAAACTCCAGAAAAGTCAACGTGAACTCTCTACGGCAAAAGAAACCGAAATAAAGAATATAGATATGCTAGATGTCGAGGAATATCAAGAAGACGTTCAAGACGTCAAACGCAGCCTTGTCATTGTAAGGCCGTCCGTGGTAGCATTTGATCCAACTGGAATATAACGTCTCCTTCAAAAACTGCCACTTCTTATCTTCTTTTTGACTAACAAATAATCCTTTTGAGAGGATGAGGTTAGAGATGCCGTAGCTAAAGATGAGTGTGCCTATACTGAGCTTCAAGATTTGTACTTATTGCTAAATGATGAGTAAATGGCATGATAAACTTCCCACGTTCAAATGTAGGTCCGTTATAGGCAGATAATGTTTTGTGGTAACCTGCTGTGCTTAAATATATTTGCAAACCATTTGGGTAAGATAACTCGGTTAATATAACAATATAACAACAACGAGGGCAGTGAGGTGGCAGAGTCGTTAGCACGCCGGTCAAAGAGCAGAGCGGCATTTCATCCGTCTTTATGTTCTGAAAACTAAGACTTCTGCCGAGATAGACTTTGCCTTTCGTGTTTTTTGGGGGTAGGTATGTACCAGCTGAACACTGGGGGCGATCTCATCGACTTACCTGCTACCACGAAATTACTGACCTTGTGTCAAATATTGCATTCTACAGAAAATCCTCACCCACCACAAAAAATGGAGGAAATTCTGAAACTGTGTTTGTTCAGTCTCTTCATTCTCAGTATTTCTAATTATTCAAAAGGTATCTGTCGTAGAATAGACAGGTGCAAGTGTTATACCAGCTGACTGGAAAATTGCCTTATTGAGCTATTTTTTAAAAAAATGTTTGTGTAAGGAGTGGGAGTTCGTCTATCCAAGCCTGGCCAGTACGATGAGCATGTGAGTAACAATATGGTCATCAATGCTTATAATACAGATGACAAACGCCTGTGTTCTATTTTCCTTTTATTCACAGATTAAACCATTTTCAATTACTTTACGTACTACTTAAAACAGATAATGACTGTTTATTGAATTTTATGAAATATGATAATTAGCACTTTGCAGCTAAATTATAATGTTGTGCATGAAGACTCTACTTAGAATAAGCGAGGTATATTAACTATTAGCGTCACGAACTAAGCTAATAGATTCAAATCGGTGCTCGGCACTCTAATTTACCGTGCCTTTAACACATGCAGCTATTAGATGTGATGAGAATATCCATTTGTTAGTTAGTTGCATTTTATACTGATTGCTCTATTCTGTTGACCAATACCATCCTTATTGGTTTACACAATGATTCCATCTAGAAAATGAAATAATCTACGTTAAATGGCTAATAGCACAATATTCAGATTAAAACGGTAACGCATCGGATTGTGTAAAAGGTGAAATGTACTCGTTAAATTGGATGAACTATTGCCGTATCCATGCAGAAGAACAATTACTAAATGGAAGCAAAGAGAACGAGAGATAGTATTAGATACTGTATTTCTGAGAGTGACTAAGTGGAAGACAGAAAGAGAAACAGAGAGAGAGAGAAAGTGAGAAAGAAACAGGATGATATATATAGAGAGAAGAGTAAAGAAAAAAACATAGATAGCGGACATGCTAGATGTTGTGATGTATCATAACATGTGATCGCATAATTGTTTCAAATCCTGTATATAGGCAAGTATTGCTTAAAACAGAGGAGTGTCTTTGGTGTACAACGATAAAATAAAATGACTAAAGAGAAGAAAATGAACCTAAAATTGTCTTTAAACAATTCTAAAAGTTCAAAAGCAATCAGCCACATGCAAACACACAAACACGGAAATACTCACGTACACAAAACCGTTGACATAAATATCTATAAGAAAAATAATTCTCCACTCTTCCTAAATTCTAATAACATCTTGTTCTAATAATTATTTGACTGCATAACTTTTCCTACACTATAATTTTAACAAACTACAATTTAAACAAAATTAAACATAGGATCGGCGGGAAGTCTTAGTTTTGCCAAGCCAATTTTCTGTTTTAATATATTTATTAATCATAACATGATACGGTCTAAAATTAAGATTATTTGAGAAAAGAAAAAAACAAAAAAAAAACATGTATTTTATAAAGGCGTAGGTGTAGCTGTGTGGTAAGAAGTTCGCTTCGCAACCACATAAGTGCGTGTTATGTCTCACTGCTTGGCATTGTAAGCAGCGGCGTCTTTTGCGACCAAAGCCATGTGAGTAGATTTGGTAAACAGAAACTGAAAGAAGCCTGTCGTATATATGTATATGTATATATATATATATATATATATATATATATATATATATATATATATATATATATATATATATATATATATATATATATATGTGTGTGTGTGTGTGTGTGTGTGTGTGTGTGTGTGTGTGTGTGTTTGTGCGTCTGTGTTTGTCCCCTCAACATCGCTTGACAACCGATGCTGGTGTGTTTACGTCTCTATAACTTGGCGGTTCCGCAAAAGTGACCGATAGAATAAGTACTAGGCTTCCAAAGAATAAGTCCTGGGATCGATTTGCTCGACTAAAGGCGCTGCTCCAGCATGGCCGCAGTCAAATGATTGAAACAAGTAAAAGAGTATATATGTGTATGTATGTGTATGTATGTGTTTGTATGTGTATGTTCGTGTGTGCGTTTGTTGTGTGTTTGCGCGCGCGTGCGTGCGTGTGCGTATTTCTTTGTCGGTGTTTGTTCCCAACCACCGCCTTGACAACAGGTGTGAATGAATTTACGTCCCCGTAACTTAGAGCTTCGGCAAAAAGAACCAGATCTGATAAGTACCAGGTTTCAAATGAAATGAGGAGTACCGGGGTAATTTCTTTCGACGAAAAATTCTTCAAGGCATCCTCTAGCATGGCCACAGTGTAATGACGAAAACCATTAAAACCATTAAAAGATATAAGATAAAAGAAAATAATTCGAAATATCTGCAAATTTTTACGAAATAACTGTAAAATATGAACAAAACTGATAAAGATTAGAAAATTCTATGAAAATAATTTTGCAAATTTTACGGATACATTTCTAATATATTCAAACTGAAAATGACCAGGAACATTTAATGGGACATTGAATCAGCGCCAACGGATGTAACTTCGTTAAGTATGAAGACGACTTACCGTTTTGCTAAAGTACATTTAACTCTAGGATATTAAACTTGTCTATACATCATTGTTACATAAAGTAAGCAAAGTTAAACAGCTCAACCGGAAACGAACTGTATATTATTTATACACATCATGAAGAGGTAATTCTTAATCTATATCGTTCTTATATTTTAAGCACAAAATGAGAGCTGCCTGTTATATTAAACGCATTATTTATCTAAGTCGATTGGCGCCATCCTCAGACCGGTTCAATAATTTAAAATCATTAAATGGATTTTCTGAAAAATAATATTTTTCAGACTACTGACATTTCCAAAGAAATTTCTAAAATATATATTTAAAATTCACTGTTTCTCATAAATTTCTCCCCCAAATACAATTATTCGACTCGTTTAGTTTTTTTTTTGTTTTGTTTTGCTTGTTGTTGATACTGTTTAACCTTTGTGCAACCCTGTTCAAGTGATACCTATGATCAAACACATCCCCAATTCTAACAGTTCTACTCCATGCTTTGTGTATTAGGAAGACGGCAGATTGCTTCATGTATTCGTCATATTGAAGATAGCAGTGAGTGAATATAAATAGAACTTGACTGATATTTGAAGCCAATGATCTTTATTTTACTGTTTTGGGAAATCTGTTTCATTGGGAAAAGAAACTTGCTGTGTATCGGTGCTCACCTTATTTGAGGTTAAAGAATGTGTAGCAAAATGCATTATACAGAAAGAAAAAAATAAATCGAAATCGAAAATTCTATGTCGAGTATTAATATTGGTTTCAAATTATGGCACAGAGCCAGCAATTTCAGGGAGTCGCTAAGTCGATTACATTGAGCCAAACTGGTACTTATTCTATCGATCCCAAAATGATGAAAGGCAATGTCGACCTCGGAATAGAATCAATACTAGACACTGCCTCTCCTGGTTTCTCATCTTAACTGATTGGAAGTATTATGTACATTGTTTTGTCTTGGTATAAAAGACAGACTACAGCAAATATTCTGCTCAATACCACAAATTTGCTTGTCAGTTTGACCGTAACCAGTTGAGCATGTCCTTTGGTGGCTGATGATATGTGCATCTATGATCACGAGCAAAAGCAGTGGGGAAACATCGTAACCATGTGTTGAGAGGAATTCTTTGGAGTTTGAATGATTCGGCTCTGGAGAAATAGTTGTTTTGTTCACCATGCTTAAACAACCCTTATTCAGCGATCTTTTGAACAGAATAGACTACTCGACATGTAGAAAATTTTAACTTGGCCCCACCTGCAAGGTCGTGAGCTGTTTATCTTGATATAAGATCACGATGTCACGCATATATGGTTGTGATATATGTGCCTGGTCTACCCATATCAGGCGGGTAACCATGTTGGATAGACTGGGCTTTGTATAATTACGCCGCCAAGTATTTTGTCCAACGAGCAAATGATTCCGCTTGTTCGCAGTCTTAAGTTGAGTGTTAATATTATCATGAATTAAGGAGGCAATCTGGAAGAATCGATAGCACGCCGGGAAAAATGCCTAAGGGTATTTCATCCGTCGTTACATTCTGAGTTCAAATTCTGCCAAGGTAAACTTAGCCTTTCATCTCTTCGGGATCAATTAAATAAGTACCAGTTGAATACTGGGGTCCATGTAATCGACTTAACTCCTCCTTGATATTGCTAGCCATTTGTGTTAAAATCTTTATTCAGTATGACCATAAATTTATAGTGCTGACAAACATACAGAGGAGAAAACCCAATAAATGCGTTTAGTCTGTTCACACATAACCACAATAATTCCAATCTATTTATCGTGAAAAAAATTCTGGTGAATGGCAGAATTAACCTTTAAAATAATTGTTATCCGGTTACTTATTGTATTTTAAGATGTGTATCCTGTAGGAATACCTCAATTGGGCAACGCCTAGATCATAATCAATTAGTTGCCTTAAATACGTTTAATACACACAGACAGGCAGACAATAGATAGATATGCAGACACACAAACAAACAAATATTGTGTATAAGTCTATACACAAAGACGTAAACAGAACATAATCGAATCCTGTATATCTCTAATTATTTTGGATGACATTCGGACATAATTCAACATTCCCTACAATAATTGTCTATTACATATAATTCCTCTTTTTAACAACGAAGAGTAGAATCGTGTTATTGATTTTACCAAATATATCCGAAATCCAAGCTAAAAATATAACTCATAGCGTACGATAACATTTTATTAGAATTTTCAGTAAGAAATATGTTATTCAGCGGGCAATAAACACAGTTCGTTGTTTAGTAATTCATTCAAAACGCATCCCCCGCACCTTCTGCCCTCAACTTACTCATTACAGGCCCAAAATAAGGCTCAGAATAATCACAGGCTAAGAATAATTCAGTCTCCATTTAAGAAATGATGCTAAGCAGTGATTTGAAAACGTGACCGATCGAATACCAATCACGATATATAAAATTAATTTAAGCCGTGTATGCTATGCAAACCTTTGTTATACTAAGCACTTGATTATTATTTAATATGTCTAAATATTTCGTCACACTTCTGTGGCACAGTTCGCTACAAAATCACAATTCATCTCCTCAAAATCCCATCCAAGTAAATCATTTTCTTTCATTTAATGTTGTAGTTGCTTTGTTCTTCTATTATTCGTACTCCGACTTAGGACAAATGGTCTACTACGAGAGTAGATTCTCATTTGTGCATATAATTATTCTGTATATATAGGTGCAGGTGTAGCTGTGTGGTAATAAGATTCTTCCCAACCACATGGTTCTCAGTTCAGTCCCACTGCGTGACATCTTGACCAAGTGTCTTTTTCCATAGCTTCGGGCCAACCAAAGCCTTGTGAGTGGATTTGAAAGACGGAACCGAAAGAAGCCAGGCGTATATATATATATATATATATGTCATTGAGTATATGTGTGTGTGTGTGTGTTTGTGTGCATGTATGTATTTGCGTGTCTATGTTTACACCCCCCCATCGCTTGATAACCGATGTTGGTGAGTTTACGTCTCCGTAACTTAACGAGGCTTGCAAAGAATAAGTCCTGGGGTCGATTCGTTCGACTAAAGGGGGTGCTCCAGCATGGCCGCAGTGAAATGACTGAAACAAATAAAAGGACATTTCATCAAATTTCCTTTATTTACCTGAAATCACAGATTTCAATTCTCTGATATTTTTCCTCTCCAAAATATAAAAGTTTATCAATAATTTTTGTTACATTGAATATGAATTTTATGAAACCTCTTTAGATATCCTAACAGTAGATTCTCTTGTAAGAATAGTAACGTCAAACGATCATTGCTGCTTTTATTGCATTACTTAATATCTGATAATTTTCTAAGTATTGAGACTTGTTAAGCGATATATATCCCCACCACATATGCTGAAAATCAATTATTGGCTAAGTTTTATTTTCCTCGGGGTTTTTCTCAAGATAAATTTTCTATCTTCATATTCATATATTGTAAAGTGCTTGGAGATCAAGAAACCATTATATAAATTTTATTCATGCTTTGTGGAAGGTTAGCTGGTGTTGTGTGCAATGAATAAGCTTCTAGTAATGAAATCTGAAATTAACACTTGTGATGCTCACTAAACAATACAGAGTATAAGTTATATTTAAGAAACGTTGTTAGCGATAGTTGAGCATAATATTTATACAGAGTTGAAAAAAAATACAAGTAAACAGTATATTAACATTGTCTGCGAGTGGACAACTCTCACACTGCCTTTATTTGCATGCTTTTAATTAACTTCCGATGAAAGTTTTTGTTCATTTAAATTGTATATGGATGAAAAAGTATTTACTGTAGAATTTAAAGACCATTAAATTAAAAATCTTTTGATCATAAGTACTTGTTTAAATAACATTATAGAATTAATTCGTTTAATAATACTTTCCACAACATCTTGGTTTTAAAATTATTGTTTATTATTTGTCTTTTGATCGTTTTTAAACAAGTACGCAGACACACGCCCCTCTCATTTGCTCCATTTCATTCTGCATTACCTTCACTGTTGCTCATATTCAATTTAATTCTTTCCTCCTACAAATAGAATTAAAAAAAAACATAGACACGTATACAGATATACACATACACTTACATAAACATATCATTGTGTATAAGCCGGTATACGTACTTACATAGTACTTCCATACGTACATACATACAAATATACATATATATATGTATATACAGACATATACACACATATATATTCTACCATACACACACACACACACGCACACACACACATATGTATATACATATACATGTACACATATACATATTTACATATACACGTATATTCATAAATTTACATGCATACCTTTACGCATATGCCTGTACGTGCGTACATGAAGACATAGGAATATGCACAAACATTAAATATAAATATATGATCATGTATGCGTGTTTTACGCCTACACCGCTTTAAATAATATGGGGCTGAGTCAACTGGTTATCAAACATGTACATGTGTGTATTCGTGTGTGGCGTGCGTGCGTGTGTGTATATGTGTGTGTGTGTGCGTGTGTGCGTGTGTGCGTGCGTGCGTGCGTGTGTGTTTCGGAGTAATTCGTGTTTGCTAAGTCACTTCATCTAAGACCGTGTACTGGAACAACGTAAACATTTAAAATGTGGGAGAGCAATTTTCGCAATTTACTAACACGCAAGCCTATTATATTCAATTTTCGTGTATATCTTAATAATAGGGTCTGTTATCGAATAGCAAAACACATGGTAGGCCTTCAGTGGTCTTTTGACTGTTATGCTCCCACTCAATCATTTTGAATTTCATTAACTGAATTATAGAGATCATAGAAGTTTCCTGCATTTTCTTTTAGTTTATTTATTGTGTTTCTTTGCTAAATTCAAAGTTAAGTATTTCGAGCTGATTTACGAGAGTGAACTTAAACTGCATAATGCTGATGTTGATGAGAAGTATTTGTTTTCCTGACTGTGATGTTTAGTACGAAATACTAGTTAAGGTATAGTATAAAGAACTATAACATGCCAGTTGCTCACAAAAACGGGAATAATTTATCTAGAACATTTATTAAAGTTTCGTTTTTGTATTTGGACTGCAAGTTTCTTTATGTGAATACTTGTGTTGAAGTACATGCTATTGTGCCTGGGAAGAGTCATTCTCTTTTAGGGCCTTATTATTTAACACACTCACGGACTATTGAACATGGAGAGAGAAAGAGGGAGAGAGAGAGAGAGAGAGAGAGAGAGAGAGAGAGAGAGAGAGAGAGAGAGAGAGAGAGAGAGGAGGAAGCATTGAAAGTATCAATATGCCAGTTTCAAGTCATTAATGTCCATTGCGCGCTAATGACTTGTATAATTTATGTAGAATATCTGTAAAGATTATCTTATCAAGTCAATTAGCTCGTGCTAAAAGACACATACCCGACTGCGCAGCGGCTGTAAGAGGTTTTATGATGAAGGTTTTTTAAATGTGTTTTAAGATGTTTTGTGCACAGCGGCTTCATCGTTCGAGATGTGAGAGCTGTTATGTGTTACTTGTTACTTATTGAAGCCATTAGACTGGTGCCATGCTGGGGTACCACATTAAAGAAATTCTAGTCGAATGAATCAACCTCAGCACTTCTTTTGTTTAAACCTGGTATTTATACTATCGGATACATTTGCCGAACTTCTTAGTTACGTAGGACGTAAATATACCAGCAGCGGTTACCAAGCTGTGGTGGAGGACAAACACAAAAATCACACACAAGGACACACACAACCACACACACACACACACACACATATATATAATTACATCGTGGGCTTCTTTCAGTTTCTGACAAACAAATCCGCTCACAATGCTTTGGTCACCCGGAGGTTATAGTACAAGACTTTTGGCCAAGGTGCACTTTCGTGTCCAGATAATGCTACCCAAAATTGCTGCTCATGGTAAAGGTAAATGTATTAATTAGTCATAGTAAAGGTGAGTGTGTATAGAAGGCGAAGGACATAGAAGGACTCAAATGGGACATGTTTGGAGGGAATGAGTAGAAAATTTGAAGAAAATAATAAAAGACCAAAATCGTGTACAAGTTGCTAGTATAGTACTTAGCGATTTTCACACTCGATAGCGTAACAGCTAAAAGATTCAAGCTGATCTTCAGAGATAAGATTAATCTCAATATTGTGATCATAAAAAAAAGTAGTAAATCTTATTCATCAAATGAATTGTCTGTAAATCTCTAAAATCTTGACAGCTGCCTCAGTTCAGTGGATACCAAGATGTCTACTTCAAAGCTATATATTAATCCTTTCATTGCAGAAATCAGATATATTCACTGAAAAGTTCATAGCTCTTAATTGCTCTCAGTAGTTTTATATTCCAATGTATCGTTGTTGGAGAATGTCATGTTTGAAATTGGTTTTGGTCGAGATATATCAAGTTTTTTGGAGAGAAACTGACTTGCAGAAAATACCAGTTCTACATGTTTGTTAGGTATTTAACATCATTGTTGCAATAACAATGAAATCTAATTTTGCAGTTAGAAGTTAACTTACTCCACCCATCAGCGTCACCTGACTTGTCCACCCATCTACGTCGCATGACTTGCCCAGAACATGCTCCAAGTTAAGTCAATATATTCGAAGACATCCTTCACCCTCCTCCCCTACAATTTGACTGATGCGCCTCACAGTCCCTGTAACCCTACTCTCTAGCCTCTACTTAAGGTAGTTACACATACACACACTCACTCACACACACTCATCCGCTCTCACATACACACACACAACATATACATGATTATGGCAGGTGTCACCCTCCGCTTAGAATAAATGGACACATGTATGTATTTACGAATGCTTATAAGCATAAATGTATGTATACATATTGACACTTACTCAGAGAAGGAAAACAACAGCCTGCGACATCTTATTTTTCTCAGGGCGTCAGAATGTTTCCTGAAGAACAGGAGGAGGAGATATCTTCAGTTCAAAGACATAAATCCAGTTCTTGCAGAGAGCTGAAGTTCGGAATGGTAACTTTACATATGTATAAGCGTGTTTGTGTAAATCACTCAAGAGAGTGCTCGTTAAATTTCAAACAGTAGCAAAATATGTGGCAGTAGGTGGGTAGCTGGAACTTTAAAAGTGGATGCGGCCCGACCCACATTAAAGAGTAAGGAATTAAGGGCCAAAAGAACAGCAATGACGTATCATCTTCTCTGCGCTCATTACGCTTCTCAGAACGCCTTAGCTTTTCGAAATATTTGTAGATGTATATCTACCCCCCCCCCCCCACACACACACAAACACACATACACACACACACACACACACACACACACACACACACACACACAAACAAATATTATATGTGTCTATATATACATACATTCAGATACAGAAATCTATAGAGTTACATATAGTGATGGGAAAATATATCAAAGAACCTTCTCATATTTCTATGAAAGAGAATATTAAAGTATTTATTTTGAAAAATTCCTACTCCTCCAGTATTTATATAAAATAATTCATCTGAATATATGAAATATAAAGATAAATTTTGCCCAAATATTATTCGTAATTTCATATTAAAAATCAAACATGAAAGAGTGGCTACAAACACCTTATGTTCATTTTATTCATTAATATCTCTAGTTTGCAATTTGTAATAAAAGAGTGTTGGCAACAATGCCTCGGTACAAAATTAGTAAAAAAGATTTAAAAAAATGAAAAAAAAGAAGACTCAGAATATTAGAAGGAAAACAAATTATAATTCTAAGAAAAAAAAAAGCACGATAAAACAAGGAATTTATTAATTTATGTCTACTTTTTGAATAATGAGATGTTTTTTTTTTGTTTAATATATAATTTGTTTTATTTCTAATTTTCATATATGTAAATATCTGCGATTATATCTTGTCGGCAACACTTGTTATCATTTGAGTTTCATTAAAAAAAATTCTAATAGGCATTGCTTCAGTATTCAAATGGACTTCGTATAATGATATAAAAGGTTGGAATAAAACAGATCTTCTATTGTGTTATCACTCATAAATAATACGGCCTCAGTTTAAGAACACCGCATTGTATTTTGACTATATCAACCTTAAATAATTATTTCAGATTCTTAACTTGCATGGTTCATAGCCCATACATGTCTGTCTGACGTCCAATTTTCACAAACAATAACAAATCAAAATAAATAAAATCTAATAAAACCTCGGATATAAAATATTGAAACGAAGATGAAAGTCACTCCCTAAACAACAAGAAATGTGAAGCTACATAATACATACATACATACCTACATACATACGTATGTATGTATGTATACACCTATCTCTGAATATAAAGATATAAACTTATATATATATGCGTGCCTTGATCAACATAATTGAAAATCTGACTTCTTTCCACACTACAAGAAATTAGATGTATGCCATGGTACAGTGTTCAGTGATAGGGTACAGTATTGTGGAGGAATATGGCGTGGACAGGAATTGTTTATACGTAGTCTTCTGGTTGAAATAATTCTGGTTTGTGTCTATATATGCAGGCATTAAATATCATTTTTCTAACCATACACCATTTATGCATGTGCCAGTTACCTGTCATGATTGTGTCTAAAATTTAGGTCGTTAGATGTATAAATTCAACACGGCAAGCAGCTCAATATGTTTGTGTGTGAATATAGTTTGCTAAAGTTTCTTCTGTCCTCATTTGTACTTTTCTGTGAATACATTTTCTTTGTTTATCCGTGCCTGTTCAGTGATTTTGACTGAACAAATGTAGAGTGGAAAGGTTTGGATCTTCGGGGACCTATTTTTCACAGCTAACAACTTAAGATTTGGTTCTTCTTCCGCTACATTTCACAGATAAAATTCAGACAGCGCTGGACGCTATGGATTTCCGCTAGGAATGTTTACTCCTGTGTGACAGATTTAACTAACGACCCAAAACATATTGTCGCATGATATTAAAGGTCGGACGTAGCGGACAATTTGCAAAAATTTCTACAACCTAATCATGTGATCATCCTCCACCAATGAAAACAAATCAAAAACAGATACTAATTTGTGCCATGTTCTCTCTATAAAGAAAAAGAGACAAATTTTGAATTCCAGTCAGAACCAAGGCGGTTACAGCATGGCTCCACGTCTTTCTATCTCAACGTTTCAAAGTCAGAAAATCTGTGAAACCGGTGAAGGCTTTAAACATTTTAATGCATCAAAACGTATGTTAGTGCATTTTCAACTTCTGTCTTTTTTTTCATATTTTTACCTGTGCGGAATAAAATAAATTTGTTTTCCACACACACACACACACACACACACACACACACGCACACGCACACGCACACACACACACACACACACATACACACACGTGATATATATAGTTATTCTTTTGGTTGCTCGTGTGTATGTGTGTAATGTGTGTATGTGTATGTGTGCATGTGTGTGTGTGTTTCTCTGTCTTTCAACAAAGACACACAACACAGACCTTAGAAAATACATCCACTACAATGAAATGTTGTAGAAAAGATACAGTGACAGAGAGAGTGAGAGAGAGAGAGTGCGTGTGCATGTGTGTATGTTTGCGTGTGAATGTGTGTGTGTGTGTGTGTGTGTGTGTGTGTGTGTGTGTGTGTGTGAAATTTTGTTTTAAGAAGGTAAAAGAAAACGGTTTGTTATTGAGCCTATCAATGTAATCATTGAAGTCGATTTCTGCTGAAGGATATATTTCATCTTGCGTCGGTCACATTCTTGAGAATACGGAAGACAGTATTTTGCGAAAAATAAGTTTCTCTACCATATTGGTAATCAGAATGAAAGAATGTACGGACATTCTTTGCAATGGAGAGAAATTAGCATATACTTATTAAAACACGGAGAAGGAGTTGAATGCGGGTATGTGCATGTGCAACAAGCGTTAAGTCAATAGGAATTGAATTTGAAAGATGTTTTGAACAATTTCAATAAATCTTTAGAAATTCAACAGCATGCTTATGATAAATTCTAAGATGCATTATTGATCGGATGAAGGTCCTATCTTTATTAAGAACTCTTGCTTACCAATACTAACAACAAAAATATTATCCGAAAGTAATCAGCTATATGAATTATCAAAACTTCTTTACTATTAGAAGGATTTGAATCGGATTAACAGGATAAAGTTTTCACGTTGGCTAAAGTGTGCTCTTAAATTTATTGTAGCAATGCAGGAAGCTGCTGATAACCAAGAAATTCGTGTAATGCTGCGTTGTTTAGAAGTGAAATTAAGCGATTCTTATTAATGAAGAAAAGAAGGCGGTGATATGTTTTTCTTATTGAAATCATTAATCAGTGTTATATGTTGTCCAACGGCACTTTTTGAATCATTCACGAGAATGCCATTGTTTTTATTAACAGGGAGATTTGGAAACCAAAAGAATGGAAAGAGTGACATGTCTGTGTTGTGTGGCATAGGCGCAGGCGCGGCTGTATGGGAAGACGTTTGCTTTTCAACCATAATATCGCGTTTTCAGTCCCGACGCGTGGCAACTTCGGCAAGTGTCTTCTATTATAGCCTCAAGTCGACCAAACTCTTGTGAGGGGAATCGCTAGTCGGAAACGAAAAGAAGCCCATCGTCTATGTATGTGTAATTGTGTGTGCGACCTTTCATTTCGAGCACAATTCTAAGAAATCCTTAGTTGGGATCCTGATTTAATCCTTAGTTGGGATCGTGATACCTTAGAACAGACCTGAAGACAATGGTGACTAAGAGACAGTTCCACACTCCTCGCACAAATGAAACGACTGAACCAGATTTCCATTACTTGGTGCAGGGCCTCAATATCAAAATACTCACAAAGATATATTAATAAGAGTTAAATCATTAACTACTTCAAGTCTATAAGTCAGGGATGTTCTGTTAAATCTCTGGATACAACAGCAAAAACAACAGCAACAACATCAGGAATAACAACAACAACATCATCAACAACAACAACAGCAAAGTCAAGAACAACAACATCAACAACAGGAACAACACGCTCAAAGCTTCTCTTTCAAATAAATAACATGGAAACGAATTGCCAATTGTACCGTAACCAATTAGTGTTGATTATTCTAAAGCTGAAAACCAGCAGTGTACCCTAAGGGAAAATATATAACAATTTGTTCAAGGTTTTTCAGAAATACTTTCAGAGATGTTATCAATAAACAAAATAAGTGAGCGAAAACGAGAGACAAACTGTGAAACAAATATAGAATATTCACATTAAGTAGTTTCGAGTCGTTAATGTTAGATAACGATAATACGGCGTCAAATCAAAGTGTGACTCATTTCTCAAGAGCATAAAACTTCCGTGTCGGCTGCTACCTGCAGATTTTACGATGCGCTGTCTGTCGTTCATTACGTTTGCAAAAGTGAACATTACCGTTTTTATTTATCTATTTCCTTCTTCCTGTCTGCTTTTCTGATATATATGTGTGCGCATAATATTTGTGTATATGTATGTTTGTGTCTGTGTCTGTGTGTCTGTGTGTCTGTGTACATGCACACTCATTTATATATATATATATATATATATATATATATATATATATATATATATATATATATATATATATATATATATGTATATATATATATGTGTATGTATATATAAATGGATATATAAATGGATATATATGTATGTATATATACATATATATGAATATATATGCATACATACACACACACACACACACACACACACACACACGCATATATATATATATATATATATATATATATATATATGTGTGTGTATATATATATAAATGAATATATATGTATGTATATATACATATATATAAATATATATATACATACATATATATATATAAATATATAAATATATATATATATATATATATATATATATATATATATATATATATATGAATATATATGTATGTATATATACATATATATAAATATATATATACATACATATATATATATAAATATATAAATATATATATATATATATATATATATATATATATATATATATATATATATATATATATATATATATATATATATATATATTATATATATATGGGCGTGTGTGTATACGATATATGTATATGCAATATGCATGCATACACCGACACTCACACACATATAGATATATCGGATATCTTCGTTTTGCAAGGAACGGTTCGGTGATGTGACGCGTATAACTTGAATTGATTTGCGTATTTCAGTATTTTCTACACATGAGCAATCATTTATTTCGACAAAACATTTATCATATTTATATTATGTTTTAGTGCAGTTTTTATCAATCTTGAAGCCACCGCATTAAACCATTTAAACGAATGTATACCGACTTAATATCACGTATTATAATATTCAATCCTGGCTTACGATTAAAATTGCGTATTGCATACAATTTGACAATTATTACTTCAATACTAAAGTGTCTAGGAGTATTCACACGCATGTTTGTGTGGTAGACACCATGTTTCTTAAGCGCATGGTTCCAGTTTCAATCCTACTGCCTGACTCCTTGGACAAGAGTTTCGTTTCATAGTTTCGGGTCGACCAAAGACTTTTGAGTGGATTTGGTAAAGGGAAACTGAAGGAAAGCCATTATATCTATATATACATATATATGTGAGCGTATGTGTGTGTCTATATTTATTTATTTATCTATTTATTGTCCACAGGGAGCTAAACATGGAGGGGGCAATCAAGGACAAATAAAAGGGATTAAGTCGTTTGCATCGACCACAGTGCGTAACTGGTACTTATTTAATCGAGCCCGAAAGGATGAAAGGCAAAGTCGACCTTGGTGGAATTTGAACTCAGAAGATAACAGCAGACGAAATACCGCTGAGCATATATATGTATATATATATATATAGATATGCAGGGCAGGGAATCGTCAATTAGTAATAAAATTAATAATTAACAATTTTGCCGGGTAGCTCAGTATGAAAAAACCTTTTCGGTAAAAAACATTTATAATCATAAATATATAGGGATTGACAGTAACCTGCTTCTCCAACATACTGAGAATTCAGAAATAGCAGTCAAAGAACTACTGATTTCAAAACTACAAATTATTACTCCAGATTGATAGCGATATTTTTGATACGCACAGAACAAAAAACAGTAGAGAAGAGTTAAAAAACCACCTGCCTTTAGTTAATTTAGTACGATCGTTTCACAGTTAAGAGTAAAGAATACTCTATTCTGATCTTCAGCTAAATATTCTAATAAATTTGTCAATGTCTAAATAACTCACGTTAATTTTGACCATGTGAACATCAATACCACGTGAGGAAGACGTTAAGAAATTTATCGGCCAGTAAGTTCAAAATCCCTCGCCCTAATGAATTCAATTCAGTGCGCATCATAAATAGTCCCGCATAGAAAAGAGACCCGTACGAACTTCCTGCGGTTTAACTATTCACCTTAGAGGTATTATTAAAATATAGATATGCAGGGCAGGGAATCGTCAATTAGTAATAAAATTAATAATTATCAATTTTGCCGGGTAGCTCAGTATGAAAAAACCTTTTCGGTAAAAAACATTTATAATCATAAATATATAGGGATTGACAGTAACCTGCTTCTCCAACATACTGAGAATTCAGAAATAGCAGTCAAAGAACTACTGATTTCAAAACTACAAATTATTACTCCAGATTGATAGCGATATTTTTGATACATATCTATATTTTAATAATACCTCTAAGGTGAATAGTTAAACCGCAGGAAGTTCGTACGGGTCTCTTTTCTATGCGGGACTATTTATGATGCACACTGAATTGAATTCATTAGGGCGAGGGATTTTGAACTTACTGGCCGATAAATTTCTTAACGTCTTCCTCACGTGGTATTGATGTTCACATGGTCAAAATTAACGTAAGTTATTTAGACATTGACAAATTTATTAGAATATTTAGCTGAAGATCAGAATAGAGTATTCTTTACTCTTAACTGTGAAACGATCGTACTAAATTAACTAAAGGCAGGTGGTTTTTTAAACTCTTCTCTACTGTTTTTTGTTCTGTGTGTATCAAAAATATCGCTATCAATCTGGAGTAATAATTTGTAGTTTTGAAATCAGTAGTTCTTTGACTGCTATTTCTGAATTCTCAGTATGTTGGAGAAGCAGGTTACTGTCAATCCCTATATATTTATGATTATATATATATATATATATATATATATATATATATATATATATATATATATATATATATATATATATATATATATATATATATATACGTGTGTGTGTCTGTGTATGAGTTTTTATATGTGTGTGTATGTCTTTGTGTCAGTGTTTGTTCCCAATGACTGCTTTGGAACTGTTGTTAGTGGGTTTACGTCCCCGTAACGTAGGGTTTCGGTGAAAGACAACGATAATACAAGTACCATGCTTCAATAAAAGAAACAAAAATAAAGTTCTGGGGCCTATTCATTGCCTAATATTCTAGAAGGCGATGCTGCAGCGTGGCCGCAGTCTAATGACTGAAACAAGTAAAACACGTAAGATAAAAACATCTGGTTAAATAATTGTAAATTTACATATAAGAATTTGTTGGCTTTTGGTGATTAGTAAACATTTACAACCCTAAAAGTAAAAATTCACGTAATTAATCTCATTTCATTCTGTCAGATCACGGGTGTGACACGCAATTATAAACATTGTGCCATTTTGCAACAATTTAAAAAAAAAAAATAACTGTGTGTGAAGAATAGTTAAATCAAGAATTCCATTTCAAGTTATTTTGACTGTGTCTGCTAAGGTGCAAAACGTAATAAGCTTTCACGTTTTTACAACGAATCAAGAATATGAAAGAAAATAAAAAGAAAAAGAAATCAAAAACCATTGAAATTGTCAGAAAAAGTTAGACTTTTAACAATGATATGCAGTGATTACATTATTTTATGTCTGCATCAGATAGAAAGGTTATAGTAAGCCCAATTACTTTTTCAAATAAAGCTATAATTATGAGCCAAACACCATATCGAGTTACTGACATGTAATAAGCAGTCATATTTCATAGTAATGTTCTAATTAAACCGATGATTACATCACTACAAAATGAAATGTTAGGCTAAATGATTGAGGTGCCAATGCTGGAGATGCAAAACGATATTAAAAAGTAAAGCAACTTGAAACTAATGTTTTTTCTTTTGCTGTTTTCTTTTCGTTATTTGATGAATTGAATTAAAACAGGACATATGTGTTTGAAAGTTTTAATTTGTTGAAGAAGGTAAGAAAGTTATTAAAATTGGAAGACATTCAATGTCTCAGTAAAACCATAATTAGCACTAGAATGAATGAACTATTTTTCATTTGATCAAATGAATATCTTCAGAATATGAAAGTAAGAAATAACAATTTATATTCCATCATTATTTCAAAGTGACATGGCGACTAACTGGCTTAGCGGCATTTCGTCCGTCTTTACGCTCCAAGTTCACAGGCCGACTAAGTCGACGTTGCCTTTCATCCTTTCGGGGTCGATAAAATAAGTTCAACTTGAGAACTGGAGTCGATGTAATCGACTTTCTCCCTCCATCGAAATTGCTGGACTCTTGCCAAAATTTGAAACCTGTCCTTCAAAGTGAGGAATTAGTGAATTCATTAGAACGTGGAGTTGAATAATTTTCGATTGACTTTAGATTTATTGTTTTCCGAAGTTACCGTTGACAGATGGAACCAACGGTAGCTTTCTTGACAGATAAAGTATATATATATATATATATATATATATATATACAGAGAGAGAGAGAGAGAGAGAGAGAGAGAGAGAGAGAGAGAGATAGAGAGAGAGAGAGAGAGATAGATAGATAGATAGATAGATAGATAAATAGATAGATAGATTGGTAGATATATGTATATATATACATATATATATGTACTAGCAGAGATACCCGGCGTTGCTCGAGATTAAAATGGCATAGTTTGTATATAATATATTACAGCTGTGTTGAAACAGGTGATATGGGGAAGTGCAGCATTGACAACAAAACGTTTGTGGACTAAATGTTGGGTTGATTCGACGGAGCAACACGCTATGCGTCCGTTTGGATTATTTCAGGCCCTAACATATCATGGAAAATTGGAGTCGGGGTTTATGTGAGTTTTGAACGCTCCGAAAAGCTGTCAGTGGATATACTTTCGGGTTGTGGTCCTACATCACTCATAAATTACATGTGGAGGAACTGTGGCTCTTCGTTTGTGGGTAACGGGGAACCACTTGAACTTTGGACGTCGGCGTAAATTCATGTTTATCTCTTTTCATAGGTGCACCAAAAGATGTTATTTGAATTGCAGAGTTGTATTGCCTGATATTGTTTAGAAAATCCTTTGACTGGATTGAAGTGCCTTCTAAACGATCCATAAGATGTTGAGAAGAAGCCGGTAGTTCTGGAAATGTTACCTGACAGCCTGAGCAGCACATACCATTTGTTTTATTTGAAAATTATAAGGTTCTACAGAAATTACAATTTGTGTTTAGTACATCAATTTGGACAGAGTTTTCATTTTTATAAGAATGAGTTGGACCATATCTGAAAACACCCTCAGGAGTAGTGAAGAACAAATTTGTACGCAGTATGTTTCTGAGAGCTATTCTACTGGACCTCTGTCTAATCATTAAAACATTGATTTAATGATCCAGCATTAAGTGCTGCAACATGCATTTGCTGATCTTGAGAAAATCTCATCTCTCTTCAGATTCTTGCCGTCGGTTTTCTACAATCCTCCTTGCTTTATACATGTTTCTGGTGAGATTACGTCTTCTAGGTGTTTCTCCTGCTCATCCCGTAAAAACACACAGAACGGATTTTATATATTATATATTATATATATAAATGTGTATGTGTGTGTGTATATGTATTTGTATAGACCATTAATCATGAATGCCCATGCAAAATAGTCAGCAATGCCAGGGCATGATACGATAAATTATAGACACACCATAGACTCTTTCAACCCAATTGATATGATCCAAATGCAAGATATTTAGTGCCAACGTGGGTCGCAGTCTCACGAATGTGAGAGTGCCGTGATCTCAAGCGCGAACAAACTGATCCTGCTTATGTCCAGAGAAGTACCCCGTATATCCAGTTTTATAACAGAATTACCTCCTCTTAGGGATATGTTTTAATAAAATCTGCTGGATACCTCACGTCCAGTAGTATTTCAACTTGCCAAACACGAACCCACAGTTTTTGAGTGCCCCTGCTAATGTCATATTGTCATTGAATATGTTGCAAACATTCTGTCATGGTACACAATCACCTATTACACAGAAATGGACATATTTTTCGGACATATTTTTCGGATGAAAGTATCTATAAACAGAAGATTATGGAAAGTGAATCCAGCAGAACTCAAGACAATGGTTTAAGGAATGTAGAAATTTTCTTTGAAAGCCTGCGACATCAAGTGGCAAAGCAATGATTGTCATTGCCAGTAAAGTCGCAATCGAATAAAGAAATGAGCGAGAGCTTTTGACGAAAAACGCATATTAGACTTAAGGTAGCTGCTCGAAAACGAATTCCCACTGCAGTGAATAGGAAAAGATTCCTTCAGCAGCAGTTGTGGACGTGAATGTGTACGAAGAGCTGGGATCATTAGGCACAATGATACAGGAGTAAAATATAAGGTTCTTTGTGTGCAGTGACGGTTTTTTCGGTCAAGAGAGGACAATTATTACACACATACACACATGCACACACACAAACCCACACATAACCCCCCCCCCCCCCACACACACACGTTTTTAAACCCTCGTCTCTGCGTTCAGATTAAGGGTTTTAGAATTGTATTCCATTACACAGGGGAGGGAACAAGAAAATCAATCACAAATATTTCGGCGAATCGTTTCAATAAACGGGTTAAAACATTGGTCCTGGTTCTGATGAAAAGGAATTTTTATTTATTACATCTACATTCAATCTGTTCGCCTGCTTCTCTTTATAAGTACGCGATAGATAATCTATGCAGAGGCAATTTCTGAAGATAGGTTTCCCCCAAATATTTCCTTATAACTTTATGTTTAAAGATGAATGATTCCATATCCTTCCGTTGAAAAAAAAGTTATATTCATTTGAAATATTCCATTTTATGTACAAATTTATGTTTGCTTGTATGAAAAATAAAATGTAAATAAGAAATCAATGAACATCATTACAATTTGATTTCTATTCAATAGAAGATCTAATACTCACATAATGCAATATTATATGTCTCATTGTTTACATTACTTTCAATTTATATATAACTTCAGCTTTATATCTAAATACACATCGCCATATTGATAAGACCAAACATCATCCGAAATGCATACACAATAAATATAGATACATCGACATGCATATGTATGTATATGTATGTATATATATATATATATATATATATATATATATATATATATATATATATATATATATATATATATATATATATATATATGTATGCATATACATACAGATATATGCATTTGTGTGTGCGTATGCATGTGAGTGCGTGTGTCTATGAATATATATATATATATATGTTTCTATGTATGTATAAATGTATATTTCTGTGTACAGATGTATGTATACAGAATCTATAAAGAAAAAAAAATCAACCCACATACATACAAGTATAATTTTGCTGGTGCATATA
>NC_142932.1:36474097-36476597 GCF_046866305.1 Octopus bimaculoides
AAAGCAGTGCCGTGCACCTGAAAAGAAAACTTGCAATTGGAAGAATTCATAAGCAAAACAGTACCTACAACCTGCAAACATTATTCAAACTTAATGCGCTACCCAAAGGTAGGGGAGAGGATGGCCAAAGCCACTAGATGTGTTCCGGGAGACGGCCGAGGATGACAGGATGACAGAGGAATGCACTTCCGGTGGAGGGGGTGGGAGGGCGGATGTACCATCAGCGAGGAGATAGGGCTCTTAATCGTAGATTTTAAATATTTGAGAGACAACAATGCATAAATCGTAATTTTTAAAAGAGCAATGAAATCTAGGTGAATAGAATATATACGTAGCATGAATTTAGGAAGCTTAGAAAATGAATAAGTATGAATTTAAGACAAAAACTGAATTCAATTGAATTTCATGGAGAGAAACAAGATAAATAATAGAGGGCAGACTAAAGCGCGAAAGGTATGAGATGTTTGAGGCCGTAAATAAATAAAAATCTCTATCTTATCTGCATCTTGAAGACTTCGTCGTAGTATGTCAGCGGAGAAGAGATTGAGATAATTTAGAATGGATTTCTCATTTATATATACGCAGAACCTGAAGACCTTAAGGAAAAACTACGAGAGAGAGAGAGAGAGAGAGAGAGAGAGAGAGAGAGAGAGAGAGAGAGAGAGGGACTGATTTAGAGAGGATGGAGGGGTAGACAGAGGCATAGCGGGAGAAAAGATCATCATCATATATATATATATATATATATATATATATATATATATATATATATATATATATATAAAGAGAGAGACAGAGAGGGGGACCAGTCAAGCAGCACATCACGCTGTAATTCTTGGGCTGAGAAATCAACACTTAAAAGCCATAATTTTAAGGAGCGATAAGAATTTTTGAATAAAGGAAAATGGGTAGGGGTGGGTAGGTACCGTCAGCGAGGAGATAGGGCTCTTAATTGTAGATTTTAAATATTTGAGAGACAGCAATGCATAAATCGTAATTTTTAAAAGAGCAATGAAATCTAGGTGAATAGAATATATACGTAGCATGAATTTAGGAAGCTTAGAAAATGAATAAGTATGAATTTAAGACAAAAACTGAATTCAATTGAATTTCATGGAGAGAAACAAGATAAATAATAGAGGGCAGACTAAAGCGCGAAAGGTATGAGATGTTTGAGGCCGTAAATAAATAAAAAATCTCTATCTTATCTGCATCTTGGAGACTTCGTCGTAGTATGTCAGCGGAGAAGAGATTGAGATAATTTAGAATTGATTTCTCATTTATATATACCCAGAACCTGAAGACCTTAAGGAAAAACTACGAGAGAGAGAGAGAGAGAGAGAGAGAGAGAGAGATAGAGAGAGAGAGAGAGAGAGAGTGAGAGAGAGAGAAAGAGAGAGAGAGACAGAGAGAGAGGGACTGATTTAGAGAGGATGGAGGGGTAGACAGAGGCATGGCGGGAGAAAAGATCATCATCATCATCATCATCATCTATATATATGTATATATATATATATATATATATATATATATATGATGATGATGATGATGATCTTTTCTCCCGCCATGCCTCTGTCTACCCCTCCATCCTCTCTAAATCAGTCCCTCTCTCTGTCTCTCTCTCTCTCTCTTTCTCTCTCTCTCTCTCTGTCTCTCTCTCTCTCTCTCTCTCTCTCGTAGTTTTTCCTTAAGGTCTTCAGGTTCTGGGTATATATAAATGAGAAATCCATTCTAAATTATATATATATATATATATATATATATATATATATATATATATATATATATATATATATATATATATATATATATATATATATATATATATATATATATATATACGTATATATATGTATACATATATGTACACACACACACATATATAGAATGATATACATGCATATGTACATACATCTTTATTATCGTTATTATTATTATTATTATTATTATTATTATTATTATTATTATTATTATTGATAACAAAAGATTTCTGAAATCGCTGCTTTTCATGCTGACGATTATTCAGTCGAATGAAAGATTGCAAGATGATAATTTATAAGAGAGCCCATTTGAAACTCATTGAAGATTATTGCTTATGTATATTTGAACACTTGCCAAATGAACGTTTTAAGAATACGTCAGATATTAATATTTTCAATGATTCTAAAGACTGACAGATTTTTCACCTAATCAGAAGTAAATTCACAGAGCACGTTCGTGATTTCTGTATCAAATGCGTAAAACTGAAAACGTGGGTAACGTGTGAAATGACAATTAGTTTACTGTGATTTGTTTTTAATATTTGACTAATTTTGAAGTTATGGAAACATCGTAGTGCGAAATATATCTTTCTAGACAGTTCATGTTTAGAAATTCATGTGTATATATAAACACAAAGTAGATAACTAACTCGCTTTGTGAACATGAGTGCACCAAAGCTCATCAATATATCATCAATATATATATTGATGATTGCGTGTGCAAGACTTTATGAATTCGA
>NC_142932.1:36481597-36569097 GCF_046866305.1 Octopus bimaculoides
ATACAGCGAAAGAAGTGGAAGAGAATAGGAAAAGCAGTCTTGACCCAACTGTCTCTTTTCTTCTATTATTATATCCTTAGTATGTCTTTTACTCATAAAATGAATCTAAGAAATATAAACTTAGCAAAGAAATATTGTTGGTATCTCTTTAAATATATGTGGGAATATAAAAAAAAAAATCTTTCCGGAATGGAAACACAAGAACTGCGTATACAATGAAACACGTACATTTTAGAATATTTGTATTATGGGTTTTAATATTAGAATTATATACTCAAAAAACAAACTAATATGTATATGTGTATGCGTATCTATGTATGTGTATCTCTCTCTCTCTCTCTGTATATATATATATATATATATATATATATATATATATATATATATATATATATATGTACGTATCATATTATATATATGCCATATTTATTATTATATATTTGTACTTATACGTATTTACATATATATTTATATATATGTTTAATACAACAATTATTCCACACACGTATATATCTTTCTGATGAATTTTCTAATATTGATTTCCTGATATTAATAATAATAGTAATAATAATAATTATAATGATAATATATATATATATATATATATATATATATATATATATATATATATATATATATGATATTATATTATATTACATTATATTATATATTTGATATGTGTGTGTGCGTGTGTACATACATAAAATAAAGAAATGAATATAGCAAGGAATAAATAAAACATGAAAAACGAAATGAATGAATAAAATTGTTCGATTACACGCTTGTGAGTCGGTTGTAGAGAAAAATTAAATAAAAAGCCCTATAGATGCAAACGACCGTGAATAGCAAACTTCTCGAGTTTTCTATGTAGTGACATTTCAAAGGAAAACAATTCATCTTTTGAAATCTGAAAGGAAAATCTCTGTGTTGGAAGAATTGAGAGTGAGCGTTTGGCCCCTCCCATTGCCAAATCAAAAAAAAAAAAGAAAAAAAATAGAAAGAAAAAAATACATTGAAGAGATATTGGCAGGAGATCTGGAGAGGAACTGATTGATAGCTTTGTAATTGAGCAGTTAAGAAGGATGTCGGTACTATGTTCGGATTTAATTAGTGATCTTCACTTTACGACAGACTTTGTAGTTACACAGAAGTAGCTACCGCGGCGCAACACCATCGACAGCAACGTCGTCGTCGTCGTCGTCAATAGGAGCAATAACAACAAGAACGTGAACAACAGAAAAAAACAAAAAAGAAAGACTCATAAAAACCTCATAAAAATCCCTCCTAAAGAACACGAATAATAATAATAATAATAATAATAATAATAATAATAATAATAATAATAATAATAATGATGATGGTGATGAAGGGGATTATGATGAGGATGACGATGATGAAGGGGATTGTGATGAGGATGGAGATTTCATTTTATATTTTAATAATAATGATGTCATTCATATTATTATTAGTATTTTTTGCATTATCATCAACATGATTATTATTATTATTATTATTATTATTATTATTATAATTATTATTACTAGTATTATAATAATCTTTGTAGTGGTAATATCAGAAGTTGTATAACTACTACTACTACTACTACTACTACTACTACTACTACTACTACTACTACTACTACTACTACTACAACTGATGATGATGATGATAATGGTGATGATGATGATGATGATAATGATGAGGTTGGTGGTGGTGGTGATGATTATCATTATTTCTTTTGGCAACCAGAACGAAAACGAAGTTCTATACTAGACAGCTGGGGAATTTATATCGTCTAGAAAGGAGAAATGAGCAACAAAATGAAGAACAATATTAACAAAATGATTCGTAATAGCCATAAAGCAAAGAGAAAAAATAAATAATGCAAGAAGGATGTTTAAATTGGGGAACAACTTGAGGGTGATTCGGGTCACTCCATTCAAAAGTTTGTGTTACTCTGCCATACCAAAGACAAGTGATATCTGCAGTATTCCTGTAAGATTACACCCATATAAATTTGAGCAGGTCCATTTAGCCATACTAATTTCGCCATTGTCACCTACTGTAGTAAAAAATAATTTTAATGAGCCGCACATCCCGCTTTATTTTCGCGTTTCATTGTAAGGAATTCTTACTGAAGATGAAACGGGATTCATGTGAAGGGATAATCTCTGTGCTGAAATATTTCAATCGCATCTATCACAAAACTATCTTTGTATTTACGTGACAGAAAACTACACGCAGTTCTTGATGCATTCGTCATACAGAGTCAACTGTTTGTGAACAATAGCATTATATGATATCAATACAAGCCGTTATTATAGTTGTCTTCGTAATCATACCGTACGCGCATGGGTGCACATCATACAAACAAGCAAACAGAAGATTGTAAATACTAAAACCAATAATTCTATAACATGGATGAAACATAACAAAAAAAAACAAACAAACAGAAAAACGACGCAGAAACATCTCCCGGGAAATGGAAGCTACTATAAACGTTTGATATACGTTATATTCATCGTGGAAGATACCTGCCAATATCCTAATATACTGAAAATTAAATATAAAGGAATACAAAATTAACACATAACAACTTTGATAGGTTTCGACCGGTATAGCCCCAAACGATGCCTAGCTTAATAACACCACCTGGTAACTAAATAGCATCACTACATTATAAGTTATTACAAATTTACTAAAATGAAAGACAGCATATAAATGCATACAGCGACTAACACACTGTTATTGCAGCAGATTTCAGCTCTCGAACTCCTTGTCAGAACGTAAAAACGACGTTATAAAGATCGATAACAACTACAACGCCATATTAAATACACAGTTTTTTTGTCCTTCCATTAAATCTTAATTAAATACAAAATCTCTTTGACCCTCCAGAAATCCAAAATTTTAATTTGGAATTTATGGGAACTTTGAAGACTCATATTGTCGTTCAATGTGCGAAATGAGGCGTAGGTAGACAGGCGACAACTGATGAATAGTTGTTCTCTGTGGTACTTGTCCTGTTTTCAATTTTTTCTCTCGTTGTTTACATATTTAAATCGTTTGTTTTCGTACTTCATGTCGTTTAAACAGTTGGTGACTTCCTCTACCCATATACATATGTAATAACGTAAATAATATATAATTATATGCATATATTCATACATATAAGTACATCTATATGTATACATACAAGCATATATGGGTAGAGTACATCACAAAAAACGTTAAACACAATCAGAAATGAAAACATAAAGACGAAGACAAAACGAACATTTTTTTCGAACGACGAAAAAAAAACAAAAACAAAGAGAAGAACGAGACATGCAACATAAAGAATATTACCCTTCTTCAGTTGTCCCTGCTCCATCTACTCCGCGTTTCGAAGGCAAGGACAATACGCGACTTCGTTGGAGCAGTCGTTCCCGTAAGCAAATTAATTAAAATTTGGAAATGTTTGCGGAGGGTGAAAATGTAAACAAGAACAGGACAGTGAGAACAAGACAGTAAAAACAAGACAGTAAAAACAAGACAGAACAGTGAGTACAAACGGTAAGGGCTGTTAGGCCAAAACGATAGAAAAATTATTTTGAACGCTAGTTAGAGAGTGAAAAAAATTGCGTCTTCTCTATAGGAAGGCAGGAAATAGAAAGCAAGAATCCCCTTCGTCACGTGTCAGCGACGAGAGGGTCACTGAGGAGGAGTGAGTGAGGGAACGGTGAAAGGAAGAAAAGAATCGGTAAGGGTTGCGAGAGAAAAATAGAAAGGACGCGGAACAAGTGTGAGTCGCATAAAGTGGGATCGAATGCAAATATCATGTACCTGACAGTCTTATTCTGATTTGAAATATATTAATGAAGTATACCGTTTAGTGAACATGGAGGCTAACTCTGGAGTAACAGTTTAAGAATAGTAGTAATGGCATAGCTGAGATCGGTCGTACGGTTGATTTTGAGCAGCAGGAAAAACATATTTTTTAATAATGTAGTTTTATTAAAAAGCAAAGGTAATTTATGTAATGCACAGCCTTTATTAAACATTCATAATGCGTTTCCTTTTTCCAATCACAAACGAAAGAAAATCGTTTGTCTTTGGAAAATATTGAATTCAATTAAGAATTACTGGTATATTCATACTGGGAACGTAAAAGTAATATCTTGTTTCAGCCGCTTACGTACTTATGAAGTATACGACCAGATGAATTGAAGATAGCACAACATATACTACAACGTTTTAAGGTTGTTGTGGCCGGCAGCCATTCATAAATTAAATATAGAGAATAGATTGTAAGAAAGGTAAAGAAGGAATTTGAACAATTTAACCAATACAAGTCATTAAGCAAATATCGGAAGTGAAGTGTATATATACCTGTAGATTCATGTGTATAAAAATATGATTAAGGGAATAATGTATATCGCTGTGAGACAAGCTCCTTAAAATGATGAATGGATTCTACCTTTACATTAATCTCTGAAGATCATATTGATCAAAACTGATCTAATGCTACTTAAAATGAAAAGATTGCGTGGAGATATCTTCTAAATATTTAAAATTTCTTAGGCAGGGTTTGGTAAATGTCGATTAAATATTTCATTCGGTATATAATCTTTAGTCTTTGTTTCTGTTGTCATTGCAGTTGTTGAATAATCTCATTCAGCCCTGCGTGAATAGATTTATAGCACTTAAGTTAGTTTATTGAAAACACGGGACGATGAAAATCAAGCAATGTCGAAAATGTTTCAGTCTCGTCTTGGATTATCGAACATCCAGTCGATTATTATAGGCCAAATGTTATTGTTCTGACAGTGTTTCAGTCACACATATCCAACCTTTATTATGTACAAGTTATCATGAGATTTTGTATTTATACGTAAGGTCTTCTCTCTAAAACTTTAATTATGTTAGCGTGATTTAGAACACACATTGCATTACTAAATCGACATGTAAAGTGATTATATCCACAGAACTCGCTTGCATAAATTGTTACAATTTTCATAAATTATTGTAGAACACAATCACTTCACTACAACTTTAATTGAAAGTATATGCTTCAAAAGGAATAAACGCTACACAAAGGTTGGCTCCAGATCTAAATAAATAATTATGCAGGTAATGGAAATAAAGATGGATAACTGAGTTAATATGACCCTTAAAATATTGTAACTGAAGAAAGTTACCCAGAGACGCTTTTCACAAGAAGCAAAAGAGTCAGGACCATTAATCTTAGTAGATTTAGAAAAACTCATACTGTTAATTAATAATATCTATGCAGCATGAAGAAAACACTGTTCAATGACTAATGCTACTCTAATCGAATAAGTTAGGGTGATCGTATTTAGGAAGTTAATATGTTTAATTAAAAATATCCTCCGAGAAAAAGAACAACACAGATTTAATGACTAATGTTAAATGTGGAATGACGGCGCTGAGCCGTCATGTGTATATATACAAATTTGTTACCGATTAAGATATGCTTGGAGCACATTCGAAGCCGTAAGAGAACCATCCATTGTATATTCTTATGAAGATGATGTTACAAAAAGGTGTAAATTCAGCGAGTCAGCTGACAGCGACAACTGACCAGAGTGTGAGATGCATGCATTTCAAAGTGGTTATCTCTTCAGCTACAGATCAGAAAGGTAGGCAGTGCTTAGCGCTTTAACACCATATTTTATTTACGGAAGCCGCTGAATAGCGCAATCAGTCATTGTACGATGACGGAAATATCATAAGAAGGATCTGTCTCTCGTGTCAGTTAAGGTCTCTGCGGCTGAAGAAGAGTTAACCACTCCGAAATACATGCACCCCACAGTCTGTTTACGTATCGCTCTCAGCTGACTCGGTGTGATAAAATTAAAAATAGAAATGCTTTCTACTATAGGCATCAGTCCTCAAATTTCGGGGAAAAGGACTTGTAGATTACACTGACTCCAGTGCTTAGCTGTTGATTTTTTTATCGACCATAGTAAAATGAAAAGCCTAGTCGACACCGCAGAATTTGAAGTCAGAACGGATAGTCCGAAAAGCGGTGGCTGATCATTTTGTATGGTAAGCTAACGATTCTGCCAGAACGCTGCCTTCACAACAACGACAACAACAACAATGATGATGATGATGATGGGGAAGAAGGAGGAGGACGAGAAGGAAAATGAGGATTGTGCTGATGATGATGACGATAATGATGTTGAGGATGCTGATGTATTTGATGATGATGACGATAAACTGCCGTTATAACCGGAAATAAGAACTGACTAGTTTGACAGAGAAAAAGGAGAAAACATTTAATCTCGGATAGCAGCAAGCTTGGCTGTGTGGTAAGAATCTTGCTACCCAAACATATAGTCCTAGGTTCAATCCTACTGCATGGCATCTGGCGCTAATGTCTATATAAAACGCACCGTCGTTTTGGGATCACTATACTTTATTATCTCCCTTTCTTTCTAGGTCACCTGTGTGACCCTTCTCACCGATATTCACCACGATAGATCTCTAGCCACTACACATCCTTTTGTTTCTCTCCTTGTTTCTTACTGTGTTCCTTTCTGTGAAGAGCGTAAGCTCGAAACGTTAAAGACTTTTTCATTTCCCGAGCATTATATTAATACATCTGTATGTTGTCAACAACACTTGACTTCGTCTTCTGTTTTTGTGAATTCTCTCCCTATATATATATATTTGTGAGAAGGGATGACCACTAAGTGGACATCCTTTACGCTAGAAATCGACCATCAATGGTCAAACCACAAAAGAAAAGAATGTTCTCCAGAGAAATCGAATTTCCCTGGAGAACATTCTTTTCTTTTGTGGTTTGACCGTTGATGGTCGATTTCTAGTATAAAGGATGTCCACTTAGTGGTCATCACTCCTCACATGTATGTAATACAATTTTTCTGAATTTTCTTAATACTAGGCTACTGGTTTTAGAGTGGTATTAATCAAATTAATATCCAATTTATCAACCTTATTATTATTATTATTATTATTATTATTATTATTATTATTATTAATCTATCGATCTACCTATCTCTCTCTCTCTCTCTCTCTCTCTCTCTCTCTCTCTCTCTCTCTCTCTCTCTCTCTCTCTCTCTATATATATATATATATATATATATATATATATATATATATATATATATATATATATGTGTTTAATTCTTAGAGAATGTTGTAGTCAGAAACCAAATAACCTAATCACTGTTAGATAAAGAATATACTGAAGAAACTTTCGTTGTCTATTTTCGATACCACATCGTCTTTAAACAAAATTTTAAACCTGACTGTACACGTACAAAATGCTCTGAGCGTATGAATCATTTTCGGTACATCGTCGAGTTGAAGTCGAAGTCAGTACAAAAACAGCAAGTAGTAGTTCCCTAGACACCATCTGTTTCATTAGGTGAATTCATATGACATTTTGGTAAGTAAACAAATGCCCAACGGCAACAAAGGTCATATCAGAGACGGAAGCCATTTAAGATCATCAATGGTACATTAAAGAAAGTAACAGTCATAAGACAATTAGATTAATTATGGTATCATAAATAGTGAAGAATTAATGAACGAGGCAGCCTAGAACACATGCGTTAAAGGAAATACCAAGTTGGAATTTTAGAGACACACCAAGTTAGATTATCCTTAAAACACTGCTAATGTGTGCATGTGAATATATATATATATATATATATATATATATATATATATATATATATATATATATATATATATATATATATATATATATATATATATATATATATATATATATATATACATACATGGGAGGCGGATAGGGTTTTGATGTGATGTCCATCAGTATTCTAACTTATGCCGTTATTCATTACTATAATAATCTCAGCTGGAAGCTATAGTAGATATGAGGACTACGGAAAATAAATCTATGAAGAACAAACGAAAAATAATCATTGCTTTTAGAATATGCAACCCTAAATCTAATATAGTAATATAGTTTTTAACAAGAAGACCATTAAAATATCTATTGTATATGATATACATTATAAGACTACAGAAATATATAGTAAAGGACAATGAGAAGCTAATGGAAATGGTTTCATGACATGAGAAAAAAAAAACGACAAACTATTTTCTGCATTCATAGAAAAGAAACACACAAATAAAAAAGAAGTTTCGTAGGGAAATGAAAAGCTGCGAGAGCCATTGTGAAAGTGAATAAAAACTAACCAAAACATGGAGTGAGAGAATGTCATGCAAGCAGCCCTCAGGTGGCCAAAATCCGAAGCATTGAAGTGTGAAGGGAGGTAAGCTATAATCGCTATACTGTTTCAGAGGAACAAGTCAGATAACTTAAATATTTGATGGTGGGACCTAATTAAACCTTTCACATCAGAAGATGCAAAACCCAAGCAACCAAATAGAATATATTTTACCGTTTGTTTCAATTGCTGGGCGGAACAATTGACAGCAGCCGCTGGCTTTTTTTTAAACTTAAAATAGAATGCGTCTATAAACCTGGCAAATTAGCGAGTTTCACATCCAGGAAATTATGCCTGCATTATTAAATGAAGAGAGAACAGAAATAGAATAAACATACTCTAAGAATGATAGCGGTGAATGACAAAACAACTATATTTAGGATGACCAGTTCACAAGAACAGGGAAATCCACGCTTAAAGACAGGATATTACCAAAAACTATCTGAAGAAAAGTGCTTCCTAATTGAAATATCAGTCCCAAGTGACATTGAATTAGCTGTCAAAGATTTTACGAAAAAGTAACCAACGATAAAATCAGGAAATGGATGTAATCAAAACGTAGGAATTGAATACAAAACACAATTGATATATCAAAAAGTGCCGTAAAAATTAAAAATTCCTAACGTAAGTATAACAACTGTCAGACATACACAAAATACAGAGAATTAGAGAGACGAATCTACAGAGATATCAAAGCAGCTAAAAAATATGTATCCGAAATGAAATAACGTTAGAAACAAGCGGTTTACGTTTATCCACGCATTAAGACCTCACTACACAAAGCGACACCAATATATTGCTTTCAAATATTTGTACAAAGCTAGCAATTTTGGCAGACGGGGTGCTTAACTAATATTTATTTCATCGTTAGGCGGTGAGCTGGCTGACACGTTAGCACGCCGAGAGAAATGCTTAGCGGCATTTCGTCTGTCTGTGCGTTCTGAGTTCAAATTCCGCTGAGGTCGATTTTACCTTTCATCCTTTTGGGGTCGATATATTAAATACCAGCTGCTTACTGGGGTCGAGATAATCGACTGGCCTTCTTGCCCCGAATTTCGGACCTTGTGCCTAGAGTAGAAAAGACTATTTGTTTCATCGAGTCTGAAAGAATGACAGGTAAAGTTGCAGTCGGCGTAATTTGAACAATGATATCAATGAATTCAATGCATTTTTAAATCGCACAGTTCAACACGAATGAAAAGTAATTTTGATGAAAGATTAGTTCACAAGTAGAAAATACAAATGAGAACAAGGAAATATCCTGGGGAGGTTCATAATGAATATGTATAAAATATAAATACAGATCTGACTATGATAAACAGAGGTGACGCAATGGCCCAGTGATTAGGGAAGAGGTACTCGCTGTCATAAGATCGCAGACCGGGCGTTGTGAGTGTTTACTGAGCGAAAACACCTAAATCTCCACAAGTCTCCGGCTGGGTTTGGTAGCGAACCCTGCTGTACTTTTCACCCCTTTCTGTTGTGTTATATCTGTATTTCAAAGGGCCAGCCTTGTCACACTCTGTGTCATTCTGAATCTCCCTGAAAACTACGTTAAGGGTACACGTGTCCATGGAGTGCTCAGCCACTTGCATGTTCATTTCACGAGCAGTTCTGTTTCGTTGATGGGGCCAACTGGAAACCTCGCCGTCGTAACCGACGGAGTGCCACGAAGATAAAATATCAGCGCCTACACTAAACAAAAGCTAGAAGTACGCCTCCCACCCACACACACACACAGAGCGATCTCATCCTGGAATTTAGGAATTTAGGCTACGGTATTCAAGTGGTTTTAGAGGTGCTAACAGATACGTGGCAAATTAGAGGCAATAATAAGTCGCCTTGCAGCTTACGTGCTTTGCCTGTATGAATAACTCGCAGGATAAATAAACAACTGAAAAAATAAAACCTTGTTCCCCGGAGAGCAAAACGTATAATTCAAAGGTTATACACGGCTATAATAATTAATTATCATTCAACAATGATATCAATGGCTGTAGAAGAACAATAAATAGTCAAAGATGCTTTGGAGTGAATACTAGAATGCTTTTGTCAATGCTACGCTTGTATGGATCCTATTAACATTAAAGAGATTAAATTATTGAGAAGAGGAAACATTAAAGGCTACCGGAATAACAGGCCAAAATTTCTGCAGATAAAGAAAAAAATGGGATTTATAAAGATGTAAACCCATCTCTTTAAACAGGGGAATTTTAAAAGGCCACTCGTTCTTTCTTTGTTCTTCTGCCTGTCATTATCATATTTAATCAACTTGTTAAACTGTTAGGAGGACAATAAATGACAATTTTTGTATAGTTGACTTCTACGTCAATTTTACAGATGATAAACAACGAAAATACTTGAGATATTACGGCGATTTGCAAGAGAAATTGATATGAGATTCCGATTAGAAATATTTGCCAATAGAAGAAAATTAATTATAAGTACTAAAATAATTCTAGATAATGAGATAAATATATGGGGAAGAGATAAAAAAAAATCACCCACTTAGAAATACTTAAGAATTAATGTGCAATAGAAGTAAATAGGAAAGAAAACGTTTGTGAATAAATATTGAGTCGGCATTCATGATACTGAACAAGCAAATAAAAAAGGAAGAAAAATAACTGCCTTTAGAAAACACTCCTTAAAATGAGAGAGTGAACAATTTTATTGGCTGCGAAGACATGGATGTAGGGTTTTTTATGCAACAGGAGCCATTGTAACAATATCTTCCTGAAATAGACTCACAAAATATCTCGTAAAAATAGCGGAGACTTAAATAGCTGCACAACAAAGTAAAATACTGAGTATTTTAAGGAAAAATAATGTTTTTTAAGGACCAACAAAACACAAAACAAGGAAAGAGAAGAACAAATTAAAGAAGCTGAAATAGCAGAAAATTGTGAGGAGAAAATTGTGAGAAAATCATAACAAGCTAAGCTAATGTTAGGCTACAATAAATAAATAACATGCGATGGCGAATGAATTTCATGTTGTCAGTATATGATAAAGTTAAACTGGTTTCAAATACACAAATGGGAAAAATCACAATACGCTCATCTTTCTTGGCTGTTCACCATTTTTCTCTACCGAATCCTCTGCGATGTTTGTCCAGCGAATGACTGAATTTTATTTCAATGTACAGCAGACTTATTTTACACGTTTAAAGAGATGAGTTCTTTCAGGATGCATCTCCATTTCACAGATGCTTTACGCTTTTTTTTTTTTTTTTTTACATTTTATGGCAATTTTAGTTAATTCTTGACTCTTTCTGTATGTTATATTTATTTTTGTGATTTTCCCTCATCAACTTCAAGGCTAGAATTTCAGTTTACTTATATGCTCCTGGCAATAAAAACGGAGAAATTGTTTTCTGAATTCTTAGATACGTCTGTTCTTAACTTGGACCGAGGCGGCACAATGCCCCAGTGGTTAGGGCAGCGAGATCGTCGTCGTAGGATCGCCGTTTCGATTCCCAGACCGGGTGTTGTGTGTGTTTATTCAACGAAAACACCTAAATCTCCACGAGGCTTCGGCAGGTGTGAGGGTGGCGGACCCTGCTGTACTCTTCCATCACAACTTTCTCTCACTCTTTCTTCTTGTTTCTCTTGTATCTACATTTCAAAGGGCCAGCTTTATCAGGCTCTGTGTCACGCTGAATATCCCCGAGAACTACGTTAAGAGTACACGTGTCCGTGGAGTACTCAGCCACTTGCATGCTAATTTCACGAGCAGGCTGTTCCGTTGATCGGATCAACTGGAGCCCTCGTCGTCGTAAGCCACGATAACTTGGACCAATAACCTTACGAATTTGTTCTTATTTTTGCATGGATTTGCCTTTTAAAGCTTTCTGTGTAGAAAATGCTTAAGCAAATTTTACTGCCACATGTATAGCAGCTACTCTTGTGGATTCTATGTTCTGTGGATTCCATATCTCTACGTACTTTCGTTATCGGTCACAGATCAGTAATTGTTTTGTAGTCATACCGTTTGATGAGAGTTTTCAAAAGTAACACTATCTGATCATATACCAAAATTTACTTCTACACTAGACACTGGCGCACATTGTATCAATAAAGGCACTACTGACTAGTGGTCCACATTATCACCCATGACAGCTCTTGTGTTTTTCTGTCTAAAATACTGCTGAAATTGTTTCAAGTACAATTTGGGCTTAAACCGCACGCTTAAAGATGACACATGATAACATATTCTCCCCACCGCTACAATAAAAGTTTCACTTAAAATATTTGCCAAATGTATGCTGGTTCTATATCTTTGGATGAAAAGAGCAAACCTCGAGTGGCCTTAGCAAAATGCAGTTAACTTATTCTCCTCCAATTGCAATCCTGATGGATTGTAGCAGTCTATTGACTGTCTTCTGGTATAAACGCTCCCATGCTTTAGTTTCTCCAGGAAAATGTTCCAGATTAAGCTTCTCTCGTTTGATGGAACATTTGCAAACGATAGCGTATCACTAAGCCGCTATTCATATTACATTTGACGTATCATGGGCATGACTGCTGAGTACTGTCTCCAAATATGCTGATTATTGTGGTGTGTTTCAGTCTTGTTTTAGTGTTTCACTTTGTGATATATACCTTTGTTTATTAATTTTATTTCTTGTAATATTGACTTCTTTTGTTTGATAGCTTTTTCGTGCTTTTCACGAGGGTTGTTTCAACTCACGGAACAGAGATTATGTGATCAAGAAAAAAAATCGTTGTTTCACAGAAGTAGAGCTCGAAGCCATCAAAAGACGGGTATTGGAAAACAGCAGCAGAGGAAACGATGGAAATACAGTTCCCTCTGATAAAAGTAATTTCAGCAGAACACTGAGGTGAAATCTCTAATAAACCACAGGAAAGGAACAGAGATAGCTTACTCGATGAGAGACATATACATGGTTTGGAAGAAAACAATATAAATAATGGTGACATGACAGATGAGCCAAAGACAATCTGGAGATGATTTTTAAAATGTGAATATCTGAAATAAACTCGACTACTCTCACAAACGAGAATAATAAAACGAACCCGACCGCTCTAAAAAATAATTAAAAAAATAAAACAGGAAAAATAATCCAAAATCCTTGCCCTGTACTGGATCAATCCAAAATCTAATCAAATCGTGCCAGTTACGAAGCCAAACATCCCTGAAAGTAATCCAAATCCATCCAGCGGTACTTGAGATATCTCGTTCAACGGACAAACAATACCTCCACCTTAGCTAAGGCGGAGGAAATAATATTAATGATTGATAGAGGAAATAGGCATAAACCCAGTTTAGTACAGCTCCATAAAACAATGTAATTAGGGACAGGTAGAATACTTAGGAAGGTTCTTGGCGTCTTAGGTTACTTGTTGTAGCCCGATGTTAGCAATATTTTTTTTCCGACAGTCTAATCTATTGTGCGTATTGGAATAATAATAATAATGAAAATAGTAATGCTTTCAAATTTCGGCTCAGGGCCAGTAATTAAAGGGGAGGGTTTTATCGAAGACATCGGCATCAGTACTTGACATTTTCCTTATTGTATCTACCTTTCAAAGATTAAAATAAGAATAAAATAAATCGACCTCGATGGAATTTGAACTCGGCATGTAAAGAAACGTCGCTAGATCTTTTATCCGACACGTGAACCATTCTTCCAGCTCACCGCGTTAATAATAATACTAACGCTACTAATAATACGGATAAAAACAATAGCGACAATAACCTCTGCAGATAGAAATATCAAAAAAATGTGAGTTTACAACATAGAAAAATTCAAGCAAATTTATAGGTGCCTCGGGAATGACGGAATTATATTAACAATGATTTCTAGTATCTCTTTCACTGTAACGATTTCGTTTATATTTCTTATATTTTTTCATAAGAATGATACTAATTAAGGCAGAAACAAGCTTCATTAGTATAACTACAGCAACAACTACTACAACTAACTCAGTACACTCCACCGGCACCACAACATTAATTGCAACTCTAGCTACAACGAATACTGCTGTGATATACAAAACTTTTTCTCATCTGTTTTTTTTTTAATTGATACTAAATAGAATCATTTAATTTCTTTTTTTTTCGTTTTTTGGCTATTCAAAATGGCGTTGGGAATTGTTTTCTTTCATGTTTTTGTTGTTGACGATGATGCTTTCTTATCTATATGCGGAACAGTGAACTTACGAAAGTACTGGCTATAAAAGAACATATTTTTTCACGCATTTTGGTGAATTCCATTTCATCGATATTATGTTTGCTATTTTTATAGTCATTTTAGCTACTACATGTGCTTCCGATTTCATTTGTTGGCAATCAAGCTCAATTTCGACTGTATATTGTCCTCAAACTGCTTCTTTTACGAGATATTTTAGTGCCATCGTAATCCTCAATAGCATTGAGCAGCCACATCAACTGGAAAATTTATATACTATATATTTTATTGATTTTCAAGACTCTCCAAGAAGCCTCGTTCTTCTTTATCAGTTTTTCCCCTCCCTCATTCTTTCCTTTTCTTTTTGTTTTCTTTATACATTAAACGTGCTGAAGGCTGTTGAGCGCCTCTGAGTGTGTGTCGGCTGGAAGGAGAGTTGAATAAAAACATTTTACTTCTATTTCGATGCAAATCTGTTATCAGCGTCAATATCTCCACATCTTTTTTTCTATAATTTAATATTTCAAGGTTTATATTCAAGGAACTTAGAATATCTATTACAACAACAACAACTACTACTACTACTACTACTACTACTACTAACACTACCACCACCAACACCACTAATACTACCACCATCACTAAGACTACCACCACCGCCACATCTACCACTCCCATCACCAACGATACTGCTACCACCACCACCATCACCACCACCACCACCACTACTACTACTACTACTACTACTAACACCACCACCACCACCACCAACACCACCACTAATACTACCACCACCACCATCACTACCGCTACCATTCACCAGCGCTACTGCTACCACGACCACGACCACGACCACGACCACCACCACCACCACTACTACTACTACTACTACTACTACTACTACTACTACTACTGTTACTGCTGCTGCTGCTGCTGCTACTAACGTTGCTTCTACTGACGCTAATTTACTCCTTGTACTATCTACTACACAACTACTGCTGCTGCTGCTACTACTACTACTACTACTACTACTACTACTACTACTGCTACTACTACTACTACTACTACTACTACTACTACTACTACTACTACTATTTCTCGATCAGCGAGAAATAGTGACGAAATGCCCTTGGAATCGAAATCGAACGAAAGGTTACATAATGAAGAATATTCTAACTGGGGACACCTGCAATGTCATGCACATGTTTATCTTCACAATAGACTCGGCTGATAACCGTATCCGTCCTACATGTGACAACAACTGTTCGTCAAATCTTCATAAGTCAGTAATGCACAGACACTGGACGAGTGCATGAAAGACGGTTTCAACCCTCTGCGTACACCTCGGACAGGTGCATCTGACAGCGCTTCCGTGTCTCTAGAGCTCGTCTTGAACCCGAAAAACTCATCAGTAACACTTCTAGGCCAGAGATTTCTGGGAGTTCGTCATAGGCCCTGGCCAGAAAGTTCTCCGGAAAAACCAGTTAGTTGATACCTCCCGACGCCCAGTGCTTCCTTCAGTAATCCGCTATAAAACTTCATAGTGGAACATCCACCGAACGTGTTGCCCGACCGGCTGCAAGCTCGGTGTGCTTGCCCACACTCCAGGTGCCAAGTACACTTTCATGGTCTACGCTTGACCCATGACTGCAGCTCCATCAATGAGACGAGGTGCGTTAACTGCAGTTTGACGAACGGCGACCACACCTGCTCACCATTAAGGAAACGCTTGAGATGCCGCAACCTCAGCGCATGTCTGCACATCATCAGCCACGGCATGCCCAATCTTACACTCGGCGGTGTTGACAGCAGATCGATCGTCTGACGTGCAGAACAGGTCCCTTCCATAGAAAGGGGAAGAGCAAGCGCCCCAGCTTTATCAGGCACGAAGTGGAGCAATTGAAAAAGGCCAGGCTGTAGTAGATGAAGAAAGCGATGTACACATTCGTTACAACCGCCCGACCTTTGAAGGTTTGAAGGACAGCTTCCTCTCTAACCACTTCTCGGAGAAGTTGGCTAACCTGCTCTTCACCTCTCCCCTAGGGGTTCAGACAAAATCAGACCCCGAGCATTGAAACGGTCATCCCGCCCGGTGATGTACAACGGTGTCGGTTGGCATAGACCTGTCTCCACAGGTGCCAAGTTTATGGTTGTTCAGAGCAGTGCCGCCAAACTCGAGTTCCGAGATGCCCGACACTATTACGGTGACAAAACTACCGCTTCTTAGATCACGCAGGATATCCCTCGAAACATCCAGGTTCTGTAGCAATGGCTCAAGAGCCAGTGCGTACAGACGGGTGCGAGCGGGTATCCTTCACAGAAGGAACGAGCGATGCTACACGATCCAAATAGGTGACCATTTACTTTGACCATCGAACAGATGTCGCTGTACATTGTAGTGATCTCGCCTCTGAAAATGGGACCGAAACCCGCTGCCGTGAGAACACCATCCGAGTTTTGGTGGTCGACCTATTAAAAGCTTTCGATTCATAGAAATTGATCAGGCCCCACAATGCCAGTCACCTTAACCACCCTCTCACTAATAGCGCTTATCGGCAAGTCTACAACCAACTTATCGACGACAATCCTCAATCTCTTGGCTAAGAGATTGTCCAAAAGTTAGAGGCCTAAAATTAAAAATTTCATCACCCTTGTTCCAGTCCCTCCTCAACAGTATCACCACTCTACGGCTCTACGGCTCTCCTGCCTCTTGTGGTAAACGTCTGCCAATAGATCATCTAACAACCTGGCATGTGTAATTAAAGTTCGAAGGGCAGACCATCCCACCCTGGAGACTTCTCTCTTTTGTTGCTTGTGATCGCGTTCCGTATATCTTCGGTTGTAATCGGCTTTTTGCTGAACTCCGCATCCCTGGTTGAGAGGGGCTGCATGCCACAGAGATAGGAAGTGAAATCCACCATGTGTCCCAGGACCACCATGCGTCTCGAAAACTTCAGCTAAGTGCCGCTGAAATTTTGCACACATCTGCTTAAACCCGGTTATCATGCTCCCATCACAGCTCCCCAAAGACCGAATTCATTCCTTGTTTCCACGTAGTATCTCTGCTACCAGGGTCCTTCAAACGGCTTTCGTTTTCGCAAACCGTCTCTAGTTCCGACAAAGTGTTTAAATCTTTACTAATTTGTTCTTGTTTTAAAATGAATTCGTCGATAATATCGTGTAGAGGAGGTTGTTGTTCATTGTTAGGTTTGTTAATGTACATTGATTTGAGGGTTGTTTATAAAAGTTGTAAATCATTACTAATCTGATCAGTGTAGTGAGTAGTGACTTCACTGTTTATCTTTTCCCGGGCGAGTAGATTTGAGTCCTCGATTTTGTTGTTTAAGGTAATGAGGTGTGAGTTAATATTTTTGAGTTCTTTAAGTATATCCTCGTTTGTAATGTTATCCGAAGTATTGGTCTCACGTGTTTTAGTATATGGATGAGAAAGTTGGTATGTGTGAGCATGTGGTTGGATGTATAAAACCTAACATACTATACCTTCTAAACCAAACCATGGTAAATTAATCAAAATCTACCACCTCCTACATTTCGATTATCTCCCTTATACCGGAAGAAATCCCTAATTACCTCCCCTTATCTAGAACTCTTTCTAGCACACGGGAGAGAACACATGTTACGATGAAGTAGAGACATTTGAAAAGACAACACGAAACCGGTTATTTGTCCAAATACAATGTTTATATACCAAAAAATTTTATAATATTTTTGTGACATAATTTAAATATATAATTTAACCATGTAACACAAGCCTTCTGTAGTTTTTTCACTCTTGTTTATCATATATATAAATATATATATATATACACTTATATGTGTATCTTTATTTACTTATACATTTTTATACAAGATCAGTAAGCAAACAGTAACGTTGCGATTCATTGAATGGCAGATTGATTTAACTCTTCCTGCTATACTCCCTGTATATATATATATATATATATATATATATATATATATATATATATATATATATATATATATATATATATATATATATATGTATATATATATATATATATATATATATATATATATATATATGTATATATATATATATATATATATATATATATATATATATATATATATATATGTATATATATGTTTATATATATATATATATATATATATATATATATGTGTGTGTGTGTGTGTGTGTGTGTGTGTGTGTGTGTGTGTGTGTGTGTGTGTGTGTGTGTGTCAGTATCAACCTAGTTTTCAATGAAGCTCAGTATATGCATTTCATATACAGAACGCAAGCATATTATATGCATACATATTTGACTTTGAATGAAATGGTGCACATGTACTTTGACAGGCGTAATAGTAGCTTAAGTTATAAGTGCTAATTTTCATTATTGAACCTATTTCCTTCCAGTGATAATTGAATGCACTTTCCATGATACGGTAGTATGGCTGTATAGCCAATAATCACATTTATGTGTATGTGTGTGGGTTGGGTGTGTTTATGGTATGATATGTCCATAGAATATGCTAGATGACGATTTGTTACAGTTTGCATTGAAGTTTTAAAACAAAAGCCGGATATCTATTTATTGGAAACATGTAATTACTCTTTGAAAATGAGCCGCCGTGATATTCCCTTTGTAAAATTTCGAGGCGAACAAAATGACAGCTAAATATCCCTGAAATCATTATTCCACCAACTTGAAAAGAGAAAGATATATTGGATAATATATTTCAATATTGACTGTGGGAAACCATTCCAAGAATATAACATTTGGATTTATTTTGATGGAAGTATTGATTGGTGAGAGGTGCCTCTGTGTTACAAAGAGAAACATTGTAACAATGGAAACGATGGAAGTGCCATCAAGTACTCATTTGACGTGTCAATCTGAGTAGCAAATTTTCAGAAAAGAATGTACGATTCTATTATAGAAGTTAACTTGCTACACAACTATAAACGGCTTTGAATTGGGCCACTTGCTTAATCGGAAACAACAGAGTGCAGGGATAAAATCTCGAACTAACATGCCATCCACGCTGTAGAATAATCCTTTCTTATTTCCAGTCTGTTGTCATCTCAGTAAGTCGCTGGTAGTATTAAAGTGCCATACAGACATCTGAAATAGAATGTTAGATGCAAATGGACCTCCATTCATAGAACTGGAAAGGAAAGCAGATGCAATTCTTCTTCTTCTTCTTCTTCTTCTTCTTCTTCTTCTTCTTTTTCTTCTGCAACAAGTCTTTACGATGCTTGCATATCATAGTTGTTTTCTCTCCTTCAGCCACAGATACCATCGAGTTGCTGAATAATGCGATCAGTCTTTGAATGATGACGGGAATATAATAATTTTATTATAGGCATAAGGCCTGAAATTTGTGGGGAAGCGGTAAATCGATTACATCGACCCCAGTGCATAACTGCTACTTATTTAATCAGCCCCGAAAGGATGAGAGGCAAAGTCGACCTCGGCAGAAATTGAACTCAGAGCGTAGCGGTAGGCAAAATACCGCTATGCATTTCACCAGGCGTGGTAAAGGTTCTGCCAGCAATGAGGGGAATATAATAAGACTGTCCTGTCTCTCTTGTCACTCCACAGCGTTTCGCATTCAGATCACTGTAGCTGCAGAGGAAATAACCACTACAAATTACAAGCATCCCATCGTCTGGTTGGATGCCGTTTGGAGCTTACTCGGTGTATTTGCACCTTTTTTTGTACAACGAAAAATTTTCTCCATAACAAAATACGGTGAATGGCTTTCTTGCGGATCTGAACATGCCTGAAGCATATTTGAACTGGTAACAATCTTGTATATATACACATCACTGTTTGGCGTTATCACTCCAAATTCAGCAGTAATGTATTGTTGATGACGTAGTTATTTTGAAACACTGTATACGATAGGTATTAATTCCTCAACATCATTCGGATGAAAGGTAGATTTTACCCCCACCGGGATTGTAACTCGTAAACGTAAGAGACAATGCTTAGATAGCGTAAAGCACCTCCGATTATTGAGCCAATCGATTTTTGCATTCATTATACCGGATTCTCTGAAATTACAATATATTCACATCAGCTGATTTACATATTTCCTAAGAAAGAGAGGCGTACGTCATATAAAATAAATAGAAATAGTGCACAAAGTGTGAAACAAATCTGGATTTCTTTATGATATCTACTTCGTTAGCATCGTTCTTTTCACGCTACGTAAAGTCTTGTAAGCATTTCTTTTCTCTCTAAATCTTTTATCTTGCGTTAAGACGCTGGCGCGGGTTTTGCGGCTTTCAAGAATGAAGGTTGCCTTTGTGAAGATTTTCGTATGTAGTTATATCATGCGTGTATGTACGTAAGTATGCATGTATGTATGCATGCATGTATGTGTGTATTCGTATAAAATTACAAAACCATTGCACTATGATTCTCTCGTTTTCCTCTCTCACCCTACACGAGTGTGCACGTGTGTATATGCATGTATATACATGCATACATATATATATAAACGTAGATCGATAGATGTATATATATATTTATACATGTATATATATATATATATATATATATATATATATATATATATATATATATATATATATATATATATATATATACACACACATACATATATATAGGCAATTCTCCTGAGAAGTTCAGCTGGGCTGAGCTAATGGGACTGGTGTGAAATTAAACGTATCCACGTCATTTCATTTCCTACTATAGCGATTTTATTCGCAAGGGATCCACTTTTGCTTCTCACCACACGACTTCATCTTTGTATACTCATTGCCGAGAGCATTAAATTTTCTGTATCTCAAATATATATAACCCTGTTCTTGTTAAACATGTAATGGAACAAATCCTTCAAACTCATTAAAAAAAATATTATAAATTAATAAGACAAACGGATCAATGCTAAAATTCATTTCGGGAATTGAATAAAGGTTATTTAATTACCATAGGTTTATAAATTAGATGTCAATAGAATAATTAAGAGAAACTCTACAAATACTTTTGGAAGGAGTTAAAATACTTGGATTAAATACAGGTCAGTCTCATAAATAAAAATAACTACACTGGTGCTCCGTCGGTCACGACGATACAGATTCCAGTTGAGTCGATCAACGGAACATCATGGAACATAAAATTTACGTGCAAGTGGCTGAGCACACTACAAGCACGCGTACACTTCACGTAGTTCTTAGAGAGATTCAGTGTGACAACTATTATGCAAACGTCGGCCATTTGAAATACAGATGGTGCTCACTTTTGCCAGCTGAATTGACAGGAGCAACGTGAAATAAAGTGTCGTATCCAAGCTATCGAACTCCAGTTATCAACTGAAAAGGTTACGATCGTGAGCGAAATAGCAGAACCATTAGGTTACCTGCCCCAAACTGTAGAATATTGAGGTTGGGTCCTTACACTGATAAAATGGTCAACAACCATATCAGCAGACCTGCTATATGTAGAGTCCAAGAACAGCAATCAATAACGACAATACGTTATCCAGGTTATATAAGATTAATTTTTAGAATAGCTTTGCCAGTAGTGAGTGTAGTCTTGCTGAATCCAAACTAATATTTGAACGTCAATAATATGTATATATACAAGTGTGTATGTGTGTGTGTGTGTGTGTGTGTGTGTGTGTTTGTGTGTGTGTGCGCGCACGCGCGTGTAGTTGAAATTTACAGAAATACAAAAGAAGACAGGTGTATGAACAACAAGCAAGTGTATTAGTTTGACGCTGTATATACATATACAGGATGCGGCGAACGTATAGTCGTCTAAATTACGCAAAACTGAAAATAACACTGACATCTCATTTTAACAAATATATTTACCAAAATTAGATAGAAATATCATGAAATACTAAAGAGTAAATTTCTCCAATAAAATCATCATTTGGCTCCAAACAGCCTCCATACGACTCAAGAATCTCCCGCAACTCATCTGGACGGTCTCTTTGTTTAAGTTGGTGAATGCTGCCATAACCCTTGCCTTCAGTTCATCTTTGCTATTACAAGAAATTTTGTTGCTCTCACACAATTGTCTGACAGCCATGACTGGTTCTCTTGCTTCTGTGGCATGGTATAATGTCCTGTTGCTAGGATTAGGGTCTTCCGCCAGCCACCCACTTGACCCAGGGCAACACTACCGCCTCCAGGTACTTGATGTAGGCCTCCGTGTTGAGTGTAAGGCCGTGTGGGGAGACGAATAGAAGCATAATGACTTGCCCTTACCTCTCCAACACCACCCTCCTCACCAGCACCCATCACCGACCCTATCGCATCACCGACTCCTTCACCTGCACTTCTACCAACATCATCTATTGCCTCTCCTGCTCTCTCTGCCCGTATCCGTACATCGGACAAACGGGGCGCCGCCTGGCCGACCGATTCGCGGAACACCTCCGAGACATCAACGTTGGCAATGACACCCCGGTGTCACGCCACTTCCGTTCTGCCGGCCACTCCTTGCAGCAACACCTGTCTGTGTTTGGATTGTCCATGCACAGGGGCCATCCGGACTCCCGTTTGCGCCGTGAACAGGGATTAATCTTCTCTCTTCGATCCTTTGCGCCACATGGGCTCAACTCTCCTCCCCTCTTCATCTAACCCCCTCCTCCTGTCTCTCTCCCCCACCCTCCCTCCTACCACCCATCTCTCCCCCTCCCCACCTCCCCTCCTGCTCCGACTCCTACATCTGTGTACGTCTCTTCACCTCTCTTCACTCCTACTTCTATTCACTCCTACTTCTATTCCTACTTCTCTTCACTCCTACTTCTCTTCACTCCAACTTCTCTTCCTACTTCTCTTCACTCCCACTTCTCTTCACCCCTACTCTTTCTCTCCTCTCTCTTACTCTCTCTCTCACTCTCTTTGTCTTCCTCTCTTTCTCCCCCCACACCCACATTCCCCCTCTTTCTCCCCCCATACCCACCTTCCCCCTCTCTCAATCCACCTTCTCTCACGTATACCCACCCTCTCTCCTCTCTTCCTCTCTTTGTCTCCCCTCCCATACCCATCTTCCCTCTCTCTTACATCCACCTTCCCCTTCCCGCTTCATCGTCAACACCCCCTCATAAGCTCATCCCACCACACCCCAACACACTCCTACTCTACCTTCCCACTCCACCCCATCCAATTCCTTACACCCACCACCCACCCCTACCCACATACCCCACCCTACCCACATTCCCCTACCTCTACCCCACCCTCAGCCTAACATACCCTCTACCCATGTCTTCCCCACCTCCCAACACTCTCACATCACACCACACCAATACCCTCGCATCACACCACGCACACACTACAACTGACCAACTCCTTTCTCCCTTCCCCATTTTCACACTCCATACGTCAAGATCACCAGCATTCTATCTCCCACACACATCCCCTCGTTCTTCGATCACCGTTTGTTATCTCCCCCTTTTCTTAGCTCTCCTGAAAAAAGAATTTCTAACTTCCGGTCAGCCATTGTTATGATTGACCGTTGACTGAACGTTATTCAATTTTTTTTCTCCGTGTTTTTCTCCTTGTCTCCGTATTCTTTCTGTTGAAGAGCGTAGCTCGAAACGTCAAAGGCTTTCCGTATTCCCGAGCGTCATACTAATATATCCGTTTGTTATTTACACCACCTGTCCTCGTCTGTTGTTGTTTTTTCGTATATTCTCCCACATAATGTCGTCATCAGTAATGATCACTACAAGCACAGTAATGTTGACTGGATGTTTGATTTTTATCACTCTCGGGACATGTCCTCCTATTGTGCTGCCCTCAGACTGACACCTGAACGCGCTGAAATATTCGTATTGAAGGTTCCGGCGCAAATGCAAAGCCGTACAGCATGTTGTTTCAAAATCTTTGGCAGAGGGGATTACGTCAGGGTACTGTTTTTCTCATAGACAGTATCCGACACACAATACAATATTATGTAGACGACTAAATAAAAAAAAAACAACCCATGCGCCTACGCGAAATTAAAAATATAGAATGCCGGCATTTTACCAATCATGCCCTTTATATATATATATATATATATATATATATATATATATATATATATATATATATATATATATATATATATATATATTATTCAAAAGAATTCCAACTCGTCTGTTTTTTATGTTTTATTTATATTCTTATAAAAGTAATGAAGGATATAGAATATGGAATATATAGTATATATAGTAAAATGAAATGAAATATTGAATATTAAATATATAAGGACTAATATACTTTCCTGCTTTCTAGTAATCTTCAATGTCCCGTGTGACAGAAGTGTTTCAACTGTAGTTGACTGGCTGTCTTTTTGTCCTTTATATACATTCATTTGGACAGCAGCAGTAGTTGTTTGGCTATTTTTAGAGACGATGCAAAACCATTTTTCAATGTTTATGTTTAGAAATGATGACATCTGAGAGATTTTTTGTGTATTAGTTTTTGGGATAAGATTTTTAAACCCCAAATAAGATTAATGTAATCATTGTTTGTTAAGCTTGGGTTTGAATTTCTTAATAAAGTCCTTTTCTCTCAATTTCATTCAGGTTGTAAAGTTTATGAAATGAAAATATCATAAAAGTTTTTCGACCACATGTTGCGAGACGGTTACTCAGTGGTATTTGGCGCACCTCTGGGTTTTTAATCTGTTGTCGATGCATACGCGAGCGTTGTTATAGTGCATTACCTCTCTCGCCAACGTACAGTTTTTCCGAAGAACTGTATATATATATATATATATCGTGGGAGGGGGGGCGATTCGTTCGACTAAAAGTAGGTGCTCCAGTATGGCTGCAGTCAAATGAGTGAAACACGTAACAAAATAAAGAAGATATATGTAAATACACACACAAACATATATATATATATACATTAATCTGATGCGTTACGCTAGACCTTTGTAAATTACAAATTTATTATTCGTACACAAGAATGTTATTGACATCGATATCGAGGTGTCGGCTAGTTAAACCATCGTGAGACTGCGATGCATTGAAGTTAGTCTTGCTTTTATATAGTCTCTGCTGAGTTAAAATCTTTCTTGGGTGTGTGGGTTTGAGTGGAGTGGTAATAACTGTAACTTAAAAAAAAAAACCGGTTGCTATTGCGAGGTGTTTCAGGAATTTTTTTTTATTGATCATACATTCGGTTATGTTCTCAGTCAGAATTTATTAATGTGTGTGGAACTTTCTGAACAAATATGTAGGTGTTTGTCTTTTGTTAGGTATGCAGAGGCTGGGAGAGTTTCTGTGTTTTTTTTCGATTTTGATATTATCGGATTTAATCCTTTTGAATTCACAATGTACAGGTCGAAGTTACGAAGTCCAGTGTTTAAGCTCTTAGTTATTGGATGTGCCAACTTTTTCCTGAAAATAACACAGGAAGGTGGTAAGTATAGGCTGGTGATTTCTTTACTTGTTGTTTTTGTTCTTATTTTAGCCTACTTCTTGTTTTCATTTGTTATGTTGTGGTTATTAGTCAGGCATTTCCTGGCTTTGTTAAGTATTAAAAAAATGTCTATCTTGTGCTTTCATGTTCACAAAAGTATTTTGGTATAGACTGTCGATCTGTGTTTTTCCTCGGAGTTTATTATTCTATAAACAATTTGATTAGTATACAGAAATTTTAACCTTCGTGTTTTATGAAGGTAGAGTTTGTTTGCTGTTAAAACTTTTTCGAATTCTTTTATAGATACATGCTAAAGTGGGGGCATTATAAAAAAAAATGTGTGTATATATTCATGTATGAAAATGGGAATAAAATATTTGATAAAACAAAGAATGAAAGGGTCAAAAATAAGGTCATTCAGTTTGCTGACATAGAAATATACATTTCGATTGTTAGTATGCATGTAGGCTAAAGTGATTATATTAGAAACTCTTTGGTGGAGATTTTGGTTGGAGAAATTTTGGATATTTTGTTGAGTATTTGGTTTGAGTAAAGCTGTAAAAGTTGGAAGACGTAAACGTGTTCTTCTTTATTTCAAATAGTGGATGGTTTATACACCCCCCCCCCCCACATATATATATATATAATAAATCTCTGAGCGAGGTATAAACAGTAGCAGCACGACATGGTGAAATATATTTGCCACCTAAATGTGGCTAACCCTTAAGGGCCAATGCTACAGTAGCTTGTAGACCCAGGAAGATATCTTCTCCAGCTGGCTATTGACATACTATCTGTGCCCTATCAGGATTTGCAAAGGGAAATCATCGTTCCCATTTCCAGCCTGACGTGATACCCACGGACCCGTCATTAGCGTGTGACAATCACCGGTTGGCGATGGCAAGTGGTTCCTAATACCTCGCTAAGATATCTATTATTGCTTCTCTCTACTTTTACGAGATCAGTGACTTTTCGTCACAGGACAAAGTATGTATATCTGCATTGAGAAACAGCTGCCATCACCAACCGGTGGTTGTCACACGCTGCTGACGGGTCAATACTCAGGAACTCGGGCCCATGTTTATCACGTCAGGCTGGAGACGGGGACGATGACTTCCCTTTGCAAATACAGATAGGGCACAGCCAGTGTGTCAATAGACAGCGGGACGAGGTGTCTTCCTGGAAGCTACATGCTACAGTAGTATCGACCCCTAAGTGTTAGCCACTTGTATGTGGCAAATATACTTCACGATATATATATATATATATATATATATATATATATATGTGTGTGTGATTGACCGTTGACTGGACACTATTCAATTTTTTTTCTCCGTGTTTTTCTCCTTGTCTCCGTATTCTTTCTGTTGAAGAGCGTAGCTCGAAACGTCAAATACTTTCCGTATTTCCGAGAGTCATACTAATACATCCTTTTGTTATTTACACCACCTGTCCTCGTCTGTTGTTGTTTTTCCGTATATTCTCCCATATATATATATATATATATATATATATATATATATATATATATATAGTTGACGTTTATAGAAAGAGGAACACAGGTGTATAAAAAACAAACAGGTGTATTTATTAGTTTGACACTCGGGAGGTGAGAAAGTCTTTTACGTTTCGAGCCTACGCTCTTCAACAGAAAGGGACACGAAGAAATAGACAGAGAGAATGTGTGTGTGTTTGTGTGTGTGTTTGTGTGTGTGTGTGTGTGAATACACGGTTTCATGTATGCTGATGTATATGTGTATGCACAGGTTTATCAACCTTGATTTACCTGACTTTATGAAATGTAAGCTATCGATTGTACATTTTTAGAAATGACGAAAGTGGCAAAATTACTGTCGAGATTGTCATGCTTATCACGATTATTTTGATTTTAAATTATCCTAAAACAAATCACCCAGCACTCTGCAATCATATTAGAGAAGAGATTAAGGAAGGGTAGGTAATATTCAGAAGCATCCTCGGTGGTCTGTTGCACAGGCTGTGATGTTTTGAACTCTTATAAGTAACCCGGTGCACATTCTTCAAATACGTCATAATATGAATATCAAGAAAAATCCAAGTTGAGATTCCATAACATAAGTGAATACACGTTTCCTTAATTCTGTAATGTTTCTGAACTAGGAGACATGATAAACTTAATGGTTGCTTCTTAATAAAACATTAATGACTAACGTGCTGAGAACTCATAAATATTTGATGACAATGTAAAGGAAGGGCCTTAACTGTCTCAAGCGTTGATATCTTTCATATGGAATATTGAAAGATTTGTGTAAGATTTATGTAAGATTTAAAGAGTTAAAGATTATGCATACACTGCTAGCTTTAAATTAATGTACAATATAATTCAAGGTTTATTCAGTTTTTATCCTTCAACATTGGATGTCTTACTAAACGAACTGAGGACCTTGAAAAAAAAAAAAACGTGTATTCCGTCGTAATGAGTCTTAAAAACAAAGATTAAGCACTGCTTTCACACATAATTTGTATTACTGACAAAGTGCTTGATGGTGGTCAGCTGGGGAGAGTACTCAGCATCATTCGCCTATGCTTACGTTCTGAGTTCAAATTCCACCGAGGCAGACTTTGCCTGTCATCCTTTCAGGGTCGATAAAATAAGTACCAGTAACGCACTGATGTCGATGTAATCGACTTACCTCTTCATATGAACTTCTTGCCTTCTGTCGAAATTCGAAACTGTTTTGAACAAAATGAAATGACTGGAAATTGAATGGTTTTCTAAACCTTATGCGACCTTTACACTACAGGTAAAATGCCTCGTCTTCATGATCTGTTTAAATAATACTCATGTTTTGTATAGCTTATGGAATCAGTGGCGGACTGGGTCTAAAAATATTCGTTGCCAAGACACTCAGGGGGCCTACCCGCAACTACAAGGGGGCCCACCCAAAACTACAATGCTATTCTTTATTTATTTATTTATTTTTTTTTGGTAAAAGTATTCTTTCCAACTGTCTACAAACACAGTCAGGCTGAAATAATTAATAATGCATTCTTCCAGGAGTGAACGCAAAATTCTCAAACTTGAGGAGATGCGTCCTTAGATACTAACATGGGCCCCCATATATGGATTCTAATGGCGCAGGGGCTCTCTTGCCATCGGGTAAGCTGGCAGCATGGCCAGTCCGTCACTCTATGGAATGATAAATGGGTGAAATGTTGTAGTGAGGTCAGTAAAACTTGTAGAGCTATCGGACTGTTTCGATATTTGATTTAGAAAAAAGATGGATGCACATTTATGTATGGTGTGTACTATATCAGGTGGACCTGGGATTTGATATCAATCGTGGTGATTACTATCAAACAAAAGAATCACAGATAGTGTTTCCACTTTATAGCAATAAGATACAGAACAGTAATTGCGAGACAATCTTCGCAGTAGATCATGCAAGCTCGAAATAACAACTAAATATTAACATATCATGAATGAAAAGTCGATACATATAACACATGCTAACTATTACAATGACAATAATCATTAAGTTACAAATTAAGTAATAGTATTCGTGCATAAAATATTTCAGTATTTAAACATGTAACCGACGTATACACAATATGTAAATTTCTTTTAGCTATTTCAACTAGCTTCTGGCTTGTGTTTCCTTTAATTAGCAATTGATATCTGGTTATCTTCTCAAGCAGAAACGGTAGGTGTACGTAGTTTCTGACGAGTGGTCACCCAACCGTGAAACATTTCGTTTACTTTCTTTCATATTCTCGGTTTAAGAACAATTATAATACATCTGTACATTGATTTGCTTTCTATATTCACAATTCCGCAAAGTGGACATTATCAACTGTCAGGTACTTTTCGCACACACACACACACACACACACACACACACACACACACATATATATGTAAATATATATATATATGTGTGTGTATATACATATATATATGTATATATGTATATGTGTATGTATATATATATATGTATATATTTGTTTTTCTGAATACACAATATATGTAACCACTTCAAACACTCTATACACACACACACACACACACACACACATACACACACACACACACACACATACACACACACACACACACACACACACGTGCTTTTGGTGCTATTTGCTGCATAAATATGTGTCACTTTTAGTGACTTCACTGATGAAGTACGGATTGCAACTTAATATATTTGTACAGAAATTCTAGTTAGGGGGTAACTACAAAAATATTTTTGTATTTTCATTCTCTTTGAAATTGCCTTTATTCCTGGTTTGGTTTCCTGCAGTGCACCTTGGAGCGGCAAGTTAGAAGTCGCTACCTTGCCACCAAATATCTGCAATAGCTGGAGCAGGTTTTGTAGGAAAAATGGCTACAACATCCTATCAATTAAGTCAAGAAGCTGTATGAATCATTTCCTAGACACGTTGAAGCTGTTCAGAAACGTAAAGGTGGACCAACTCCATATTAAAAATAAATGTTCACCGAATTTAACACGTCTTCCAATTATTTTGTCCAAACATTGTATATATGTGTGTGTGTGTGTGTGGGAGTATATATATATATATATATATATATATATATATATATATATATATATATATATATATATATATATACACGTATATATATATATATATATATATATATATATATACACGTATATATATATATATATATATATACACGTATATATATATATATATATATATATATATATGTACGTATGTATATATGTATATACATATGGCTGTCTGTCTTTTACTTCTTTCCGTCTTTAGACTACGGCTATGAAGTGGCACCGTATCCAACATTTTTTTTCAGTTGAACGAATCGATTCCACTACTTAAGTATTTTAAATCTGGTACCTCATCTATCGGTTTTATAATCGAATCCCTAAATTATGGCGGCGTAAACACAACGACAATTATAAAGCGGTAAGGCGAGAAAAAACACAAAGCCACCCACACATTTATATATATATATATATATATATATATATATATATATATATAAAAGACGAGCTTCTTTCATATTGCATGTTCCAAAACTTTGTAATCCGCTCTCACGACTTTATTCGGCCTAAAACTATAATAGATAACACAAGGCGCCGCGCAGTGAGATTGAACACGGAGCTGTGTGGTAGGAAGCAAACCTCCTACCACACAGCCATACTTATTCTGAGAAAGAATATATATAAGTAAATGAATACATAAATGCATTTAGAAGCATTTATGTAGTCAAACACAAACACACAAATACACACACACACATACACACACACACACACGCATGTATATATATATAAATACGACGGGCTTCTATTTTCCGTCTACCAAATCCAATCTGAAGACTTTGGTCGGCCCGAGGCTATATTAGATGACCCTTGCTCAAGTTGCAACGCAGTGGGACAGAACCCGAAACCATGTGGTTGGTAAGCATGCTACTTATCACCCAGCCTGGCATTGCGATACTAAGAAACCAGTGTAAAACTCAATATACAGCGATTCAGGACGATGCATTAGTCTGGTACCGAGAGATAAAATGGAAATGAGAACGCAACGGAATAATCAATCATCTTATGAACTTCATTAGCTTACAACTGTTTCTGCTATATTATGAAGTAGACGGGAATGACTCAGTCACACAGTCTAGCAGAAACAGCTGTAAGGTAACAAAGTTCATAGCTAATATATTCCATTATCGTCTCTCGTTTTAAGTACATATATACATGTGTACATGCACACACATACAAACACGGCCACACACACACACACACACACACACACGCACATTCAAACAGCTATCATATATGCACAAGAGGCAACATGGATTAAATTAAAGAAGTGTACATTCAAATCTAACTCTCGAATTTTTGAAGAAATATTCCTCCCTACAGATTTTCTGTGTAAAACTTCACACGAAACCTTGCTGAAATTACGTCAGCAATTACGAGACATGCTGTTTCGGTTAAATATCACAACTTCAGGTTTAACTACCATGGTGCTACCTCTTCATAACTGGTGAAACACTGGATGGAAATTTCATGACCGTCAGAATTTGAACTAAAATTTAGATGCGTTACTCTCGCATAGCTTTGGCCATCGTGTCTAAAATAATTTAATAGAGACATAAAATGCAACTATACACTTTTCTCTTTGCAATACATTGTCTGTTGATTTGCCACTCTCGCCTCTAGCAATTTTAAAAATTTATCAACTAAGAATTTGACAGCAATAATGAATTGTTTACTTCGGAAATACAATATATTCCATTAATATAATTGAAAAGATAAACAATTTATTTGGTATCCTATGCAGAAAAGTGTTAGCGTATTCACTGAAAATTCTAGATAAAATTATGTTTGAAACAAAAGAATAGCTTTTTTTCATTGAGAGTGTCCGTCTGCGACAAGACATATTCACGGTATCTTCGGTTAGGACGAATGATAAACGAACACCAGGAATAAGCAGTGTTGGTTTATACAAGGTGTTCATAAAGTCTCTCCACAGTGAGCATTTTATGGCAAAATAAACATTTATAAAATGGTATAAGTCTAGAGAAAAATACATTAGACTTTACAAGACGTTAAAAAACTTTATAAGAAGTGTTGAAAGTGTCGTCCTTTATTTTTACTATATAAGTTGATTCTTCTACGCATGTTTTGAAATACACCATGGAGAGTCTGACGCGGTATGGACGCATGAAGGTTATGATTGCGTCTTTTAGCTCATTAATTGTTTTGGGCGATTCTTGTACTTGCTCCCCGAAAAATTCATTGCAGAGAGAGGTTTTGAAGACCTTTTTAAATGAATATGTTTGAGTTCGGGAATCTGTGGCTGCGGGCAGGTAGGTACATTGAATTATTTTGTAAGTACATGCATGCATTTTATAGGTGTTGCAACTCTCTCTCTCTCTCTCTCACACACACACACACACACACACACAAACACCCCCCCCCCCCACACACACATGACACACACAGAGACACACACAGACATGACACATTGGTTCGTGAATGTGCATGGCTTAGGATTTAGGTTAATTGTGGGGTTCTAGGAATCTGAGTTCGACTACCAGCTGCAGATTGTGTACTCGCGCGAAACACTGTATTTCACGCTGCTTATATCCACTCACCTGGCAACAATGCGTTGTATCTGCAATTCAATGGGGACCAGCCTTGTTATACTCGATGTTACGCTGTATCTGCCTGAGAACTACGTTCAAGGTGCGGTTGTTTGTGGTGTGTCCGGTCAGTTGAACGTTAATTACATGAGTAGGCTGTTCTGTTGATCGGATCAACTGAAGCACACGACGTAATAATCGACGAAGTACCTGCTGAATGTATACATACATACATACGTATGTACGTACGTACATACATACGTACATACATACATGTATACATACATACATGTATACATACATACATACTTACATACATAATACATACATACGTACGTACATATACACATACGCACGTACATATACACATACGTACCTACATTGGAATCTGGGGAGTGTGGTGGCCAGATAATATGTTCTTCACTAGAATGTTCCTCGTGCCATTCAGTAACAACTATAGCTGTGTGAATAGGTGCATCATCATCATGAAAGACTGCGTTTCTCTTCGGAAACAGTTCCGCAAACATGGGATGAATTTGGTTAGACAAAATACTTAAAAATTCATGACTATTAATTCTGCCATGGAGGGAAACCATTGGACCGGCGGAATTCCAAGATATATCCCCCCACCGATCATCAGAGATCCTGCTCCATGTTTAACAGTTGGAAGAAGTCAGTCTAGGTCAAATCATTCTTTTGGCTGTCTACACACGTATACTCAATCAGTGGTCGGAAATAAGGTAAAGCAAGACTCGTCCGAGAAAATAAAATTCTTCCACTGCTCTAGGGACTAATACTGTAGGATTTTGCTCAACTCTAAACGCTTTGCAACGTTTGTTTTTGAAAGTAGTGGTTTTCTGACTGCAGCCCTCCAGTGAAATCCGGCTTTGTGCAGCTCCCGGCGAACCGAAAACCTTTTGTGGAAACTGGGTTCTCGGGCTGGTCATTAAGCTAGGCAGTAATTTTGGGAGCTCTACGTTTCTGATCCTTTCTAACAATTCGCGTAATAATCCGACGGTCCCTATCTTAAAGTTTTGGTTTGCTTCCGGAGTTTTGCTTCGACGAGGAGGTTTTTTCCCTCTTTCTCAAAGGCTGTCCCTACTTTCGAAGCAGTACTTCTTGATACTCCAAACATTTCGGCTGGTTTCGTTATGCTAGTGCCTGCCATACGAGCCACAACAATTTGACCTATGTGAAAGTCCGATAGATATTACATTTTAATGAATTTTAATCACATTTTCTAATAATATCTCAAAAGAAACAGCAAATTTAGCAAAACATATTAAGCAACACTAATAATATATCCCCAAAACATAAAAATAAACACGTTTTTTTACGGTTTTATAGATATTTCAAAATTATGATGCTATGATGCTTGGTGTATCCAACCCCTGTATATGTATATATACATATATATATCAGAGGGTACTGATAAGCATCTGCTTCGGAGCTAAATTCGAATTCAGGATATCATATTAACTGCCGTTCCTTCTGCACCATTTCTAAATATTGTAAATAATGTATATAATTCTTCATGTGTTAAACATAGAGGCGATACAAATCTTATTCACTTACCTTTTTCTACCAAGCCTGTATTACTTTACTGATTCTTGTGTGGCTTCGGAGTTTTTTGACTCCCATCTTTAGCAAAGCAGGTGTTTATTAGTTCCCTTTATATATGAATATAATTTTTATTTCATATAAGTTTATTACATTTCCCTATACAGCTTTTACGCTTGCGGCCACCAACATTACTATTTTTGTGAATAATAATGTTCGGATCTTTTTTAAAACGGGGGCCACATTTTTCATTAACGAAACACTTTGAAACTTGGAACACTGGTAGAATGTGTCATATAAAACATCTTTTTCTCTTAGTCTTCTTTAAAAAAAAAAGAAATCCCTAAGATATTCCATGTTAAAGTTGTCGTATTTCTGTAATTTCAACCAATCACTGACGTCCATTCAGCCGATATACATTAAGTGCCGACTACATAAACAAACAATTCTGAAACAATTAACCCTAACCCTAACCCTAACCCTAGGGTTAGGGTTAGGGTTAGGGTTAGGGTAAAAGCAAATTTAAAATGAAAAAAGCAAATAAAACGAAGGTATGGAGATTAAATACGCTTTACATCGCTTAATCATCCAAAGGAGTAAATGTAAACAACTGAATACTTGTCAGTGATTGGTTGAAATTATCGAAATAAGACAATTTTTTTACATGAAATAAATTCGAATACAAAAATATTTTTCTGTTCTATAACACAAAATAGATAAGTATACGAAGTTTGAAAGTCTTTCCGTACCAAAAACACTACGTAAAACATTAATGAAAAATGTGGCCCCCGTTTGAAAATAGATCCTAATGTTCTTGTACATACATATAGCTAAAATTTATAGAAGAACAAAAGACGAAGCAGCTGTGACAGCAAGAGCGAGACTTGGCTGGGTGAAGTTCAGGGAATGTGGAGCGTTATTATATGGGAAAACGTTCTTGTTGAAGACAGAAGGAAAGCTTTATAGGAGTTGTGTGAGAGCTGCAATGCTGTATGGGAGCAATACATGGTGTTTGAGAGTTAGAGAGAAAGATGGCAATTTTGAGGACTGAGAGAGCAATGGTGAGAGAAATGTGTGGCATGAGGCTGTTTGATAAGAGAAGGACTGAGGACTTGATGGGGATTCTGGGGTTGGAGGAATCAGTGGAATGGTTGGCAAGGGCGAATGGAGTGAGGTGGTATGGGCATGTGTTGAGGAGGGATGAGGAGCATGTCCTGAAGAGGGTGCTAGAATTTGAGGTAGATCCGGCCACCCCCGTTAACGGGGACAAAATCCGGATTGAAAATAATGGATGATGATGATAGATCGACAGAGCTATTTCAGCGGTTTGCATGATCTATATAAGATCAAGATTAAAACTCACATAGTGTACGGGACACCAGTTCGTCGCAGATTTAGTCATTAAAATCTGCATGAAATGAAGTATTTCCCTTAAGGGCACAACAAAACGACGATCCTGGGATCACGTGTTCAATACTTTTAACCATCACAGCACGCGACTTCGCAATATTATGCTTCACAGCAAATTAGATTAGTTTACGTTGAGGGTTAAATTTATTTAATGTGGACAGAACACAGACAGTGATGATTGGAAGAGAACGTCAAACTACACTGCTGATCTTCTTCTCTATTGGTCTATAATCTTGATAATCTGTGGCTTTTAAATTGAGTATAGGAAAACCACCAACGGCTGTATTCTCTTTTATAAATGGCTTACACGATGGATGCCGTACATAGTAACTCATTAGTGTTTCTTTGACAAATTATCACACATTATGGATTCATAAGTAGCAATTATTTTATAGAAATGTAGATAATATTTAAATATACCCCAATGAATGTAAAATCAATATTCATATTTCAACTAGCTAATTTACTTGTCTGCGTATATTCCTGATTAAAATGCGGCATGAAACGCGAACAATTATTCTGCTTAATTAAAGACGGTTAAGAAAACACTGATGTTGATGATGGAATAGAAAAGTGTTTAAAACCATATATACATATATATATATATAGTATACATGCATATGTGTGTATGTCTGTATAAATGTGTGCGTGAAATTAGTGCGTGTGTATGTCTGTACAAAATTAAACATCATACTTTACATATGCGCATACATGTGCATAATATAGTTATATCACACACATACTTAAGTATGTATATCTAGGTATATAGGTGTATATATATATATATATATATATATATATATATATATATATATAGACACACACAAAATTATCTACACCATCGTAACACCTCTCATCACATACGTACACATAGATAAACACCAAAACACACATATTATCGCATATGCATATGCGTGTTTGTGTGTGTTTGTATGTACACAAATTCACCCATAGTTACACATATACCAGTTCATATATACAAATCTATATTCATATAAATTATCATCGTATATGCTTATGTTATATGATTGTACTTGTGGATGCTTTCCAATTCACACTTGATAAATTCGAAATTGTAGAGTATTAATTCAAGTATAGAGAAGGGAGAGAAGATAGCCTTTTGAATATGTGAAATAAAATTCGCTATTAAAGTAGCTTATTTTTGTTTAATTTCTGCTGCTACAAATCTTGATTGAAATGTGGTTCAGTGCAAGTGAGGAAAGGTATATCAGCATCTGAAATGTTTTAGAGGAAACGAAAGTGTGAAATTCTACGGAAGCACATCTATGAAATATACTTATTTCAGTTTAAGTAATGATACCTGGCATGGTTGTTGTTAATATGTTCCGGAAGATTCGAACGTGAATATGCTAACTAAGGTGAGGTGCATGTAATAACGAATCGAGTATTTTGTGAACAAATATCCGTTGTAAATGAGGAAGTATTTTTCTTGTTTCGAAACAACAAGAAGCCGACGCTCAAGTCTGCCAGAGCGTATAAACATACGCCATGCAACTTATCTCTTAGAGTCCCGCTATTCACCATGCATATGATTAATTTATACAGGAAATCTCCATAGATATTGTTATATCTGGAGATGGTAATCTTTTGTTTTAATTAAACAAACACATACACTACGCAGGAGACACGAGGGACAGGATGTCACTGAAGAGGTCACAAAATGATTGACAAAAGAACGCTGATAGATAAAAAAAAAATAAATAACAGTGATGATGATAATGATGATGATAATAATAATAATAATAATAATAATAATAATAATAATAATGATGATGATGATGATGATGATAATAATAGACACAATATTGCGTCCAAGAATAAAGCATTTTAAAAAAGATGTTGAAACGCGCAACTAGGTTATCGGTGGAAGATAGCAGTTTGCTCAAGGGAAACGAACTCACCTCTCACAGCAGCCTCAAGGTTGATCCTGAGCCTGGCGCATGCACTTTTCATGGCGTACTTGGGAAGATCTTCGAACATCTCCGTCTCGGCTTGATGTTGAAGGCCGTGCGGTTGGTGTTTTTCTCAACCACACAGTAATCCACGAGATTGCAATCGGAATAATCAGGAGGTCAGAAGGTGGGTATGTTGACGTTATAGAACCCCCCCCCCCCGACAACACCTTCTAATTTTTATCGGCGGTATGGCAAGGAGCCGAATCCTGATGCCACACATATCACCTTCGAGCAACGAACTCTTCAACCAAGATTTATCCACAATCTCTAGTAATCTTGCATATCCGTTTGAACTGAGCTTAAAGCTCCGTTGAAAGATGTTGGGAAGCATGACGTCACCTTCACAGAAGAATCACACAAATACCATTGCAATTTTGGGGAACGTAGATTTTATGACGTTCATTTCACGTCCTACAGGTCTTACAGTGTTTACAGAGAATTTAGCAGCAGTCATTATATCGGAATTTTGAAGCCCGGTAGAAATCATCATGATACAAGTAACACTTTTCCTCTATTTATATTCATTTTCCATGTCAGCTAACTGTCTCTCAACTACAATGTAATCATTATGCTCTCCAACGTATTTGATTTTTCCCCAATGCGTAAAACTGTTTCAGAAGAAAAGGAGGCGTGCAAAAAATCGTCAAGTTTAGCGCGAATACCCTGTAGGTAGATTAAACTAAATACAAATATTTCGAAGTTCAAAGGGGGCAGTCGAATGTTTCTATATCAATCTACGATGGTTTCCATTGTAGAAAGAACCCTCGCCGCTGATTATAATACCAGTGAGCTCACTTCTTGTTATACAACATTGCATGCAATCCATTCAAACAAAGTTACCTGGAGAAGAAAATAGACAAGTTCATAGAGAAAGGTGTGAAGTAACGTTAGAGTTCTCACAAACCCGAGACGAAAAGGTGCATTGTATTTCCAATATAACAAAAATCATTTCAATTATGTCCCTCGAGATCATTCTCATTTCATCAGTGACACATTATCTCTTCGTTTTCATTCTTCTTTTAATACATGAAATATCTGCCAAGTACCAGATCTGTACCAAAACTAATATTATATGCAATTTCATCACATATGGCTGTATAAATTAATCATATACTTATAAGAGTTCATTGTAAACGCTATGCATAAAATATAATTCTAATTTGTCATGTTTTTCCTCCAACATTTGATCATCTTTATCTAACTGTCTTATGCAGTTCAGATCGAAACTTTAAATATAATTGGAATTGGGTACATAAAATTCACTGGTTGTGGAATATATATTATTCAAAATACAATCTGTACTTTGCATTATGGGACAGGATATAAAACTGGCACTCCGTTGGTTGCAGCAACGCGAGTTCCAGTTCATTCGATCAGTGAACAATCTGAGTGTGAAATTAACGTACAAGTGACTGAGTACGCTACACATACGCGTATCCTTAATGCATTGGTACCATAAATGGAAAGTCAAATATTTTATGGAACAGGGAAAGAGAATATTAAAGTCTTAAGCGGAACCCTTTGCTGTTCTATGTTGGTTGCACAAACGTATTTTTTTCATAAAGTCATTTTGCAGGTGTTGTTAGAATTATGTCCTTCCGAATTTTTAATCAAGAGTAACTTTGTTTCGGTACTGTAAGCTCTATTCATTGATTGGGAATGCATTTATAATACAGCAGAATATTGTTTAAATTTAGGGATATGGAGATGTGGTCTCTAATTGTGTGAGTGTTGTTAAATAGTGTGTTACAAAAGAAAAAAAATCTATCTCTGGTGTATCTCAGCTGAAGTACATTTGATCGCTAGAATAGGTACAATGATACTGGCTCACCTCCTCCCAGCTAATGTACTTGAATGACTGAATGTTTATAAGATAGTATCGGACAATATACTGACTGATAACCTAGTAATTTTTTGATAAGATCGTGTTTATGCGTTCGTGTTGAATAGCCAATGTGTAAGTCGTTGATACAAGTTAATAAAGATATCGACTCGTGAACGGCGTTCTGAATAGCGACAATGTTATATTCTAAATGATCGTTAGGAGGATCTAACTACTGACATGTTTCACTTGTGTATTAATTTGTGAAAAATTATGTTTTCAGTGATACACCAAGTTGATATAAGTAAACTCACTGTAGGATGGGAGTAAGACATATTTCCAAGAATAGCGAATGCATAGTTCGAACCGGAGTAAATCTAATGCTTTCTCACATGCACAGGCGTGGTTGTGTAGTAAGAGGTTTATTTCACAACCAAGTGGTTCCGGTTTCAGTCCAACTGAGTAGCATATTGGGCAAGTGTCTTCTGCTACAGCCTTGAGGCGACCAAAGAATTGTGAGAGGGTTCAGTAGAAGGAAACTGAAAGAAACCCGTCGGGAATATATATGTGTGTGTATTTTTGTGTCGTTTCTTTCCCCTTCTTGGCCACTTGACAACCGATGTTGGTGTGGTTACGTCCACCTAACCTTACGGCAAAAGAGACGGATACGATAAAACTAGGTTTTAAAAAAAACAAATCCTAGGGTTCTTATGAGAACAGATTAGTAGGGATTTTAGTACAGAAGATGAAACCGAATCAATCGGTTTGGTTTGTGGTCCTAGTGGAGTATGACACATGATTAGTGAGTTAGTCAGGGTTGGGGATGGTTAAGTTTAGTCTGCTGAACACAGCACTGGAGCAGAGAAGATATTTTCTCTGGTTTTTAAATCGCCTTGTAGACTTCATCATGAATCTTGGAGAACAGTTTTCTGGGAATAACTTAAAACGCGACATACAGCTGAATACTGAAATTGTCTTTGCAATAGGTTATCAGCAATACAATGAGAATACAGGGTGGCTTTGAATAAATAGTCAGGAAAAGGTCATAGGCCTTACGCACAAAATATTATCAAATAGAAGAATTTTAATTTTATGTAGTATTTTTCAGAACCTTGTCATTTAAAATTTCACCTAACTACGCAAAAGTACATAATTTGAAATTTAAATAGTGTGAATATATTATAACCATCATAAACCTATCAAAATACACCATACATGTCACACAATTGTTGCACTACAATTTATGAGGAATATATGAAGGTGTATATTATTATGAGCGTAGATATGATTTATCTTATGAAGCGACTGAAATTTCATTCTCATACTTACATATATGAATACATACATATACATACACACATACATACGTGCATATGTTCATACATATGTATATATATATATATATATATATATATATATATATATATATATATATATATATATATATATATATATATATATATACATATATATATATACATGCATTATATATGAGATGTATAATATGTGTGTATATAATGTATATGTGTTTATATATATATATGTATATATATACATATATATATATATATATATATGCATATATATATATATGCATATATATATATATATATATATATGCATATATATATGCATATATATATGCATATATATATATATATATATATATATATATATATATATATGCATATATATATGCATATATATATATATATATATATATATATGCATATATATATGCATATATATATGCATATATATATATATATATATATATATATATATATATATATATATATATATATTTACATAGATATGGATGTAAGGGCATATGCATACGTATATGTATATATATATATATAATAGTAACTTAAGATTTTTATTTTTACAAAAATCATGAAAATGAATGAAAGGAAAGAAAATTTGTAAAGCACTACTTAAAGGAAAAATATAATCCACATGAAATAAATATGAATATGAAATTATTTGAAATTAGAAAAAAGAAAATGCCTATTCCTATATCCATATATAAGATTGCTTTTCAAATTACTTGGTTATAAATTCCAGTATTTTAGAAGATATTTAATAAAACATGATTAGATTCAGTCGATTTATTGAAATAGGCTAGTCAACTGAATTGTCACTTCTTTTAGCTTAGGATTTTATAACTTTGGGTCATATAATTTTTATGATCATTAAAATATAATAAATATAAAATAGGAATGCAAATTATGGTTTTACGAACGCCAATAATACTTTTAAGCTGCAGTAAAATTATAATAAGATAGCTATTTGTGTCGCATAGAAGCGTACGCTGTCTTTCAAAAGAATATATTAATTGCTGGTTTGACCGTATTGCTTGAGACTGACTATTCTATAGAATATATCTTTATTAGCTGATTCATTCATCAGGTTGTGTATACAATATGTAAAGATGAGTAACCATACATGGTTTCATATGCGAAGAACCTGATATTAGGCCATCTAGTTTGTAAAAAATTAGTCTTATATTCATGTGTGTTATGGTCTCCTCCAATCATTCGTCTTTGCAAATAAAAATTTCAAAGAGTTAAATAATTAATGCTGGAGAATATGACATATGTCAATAAATTTCAAATAATGCTTTATTTTAAAGTCATATATAAACATCATACTTTTACGCAAACTCCCTCCATAGAGACAACAAAAAATTGAATCAATCGGATTAGCTTCAATCTTGTCCACACAGACACTGCTTACAAACACTAATAATAGCAGTATAGTTGGTTTCAACTGTTGGCACAAGACCAGCGATTTCGGGGAAGTGCGGAAGTCTTTTATATCGACGCCAGTTACCAATTGCTACTTAATTTATCGACCCTGAATGGATGAAGCACAAAATCAAACCCGGCAGTATTTGGCCTCAGAACAAATGGTCGGAAAAAATGTCGGTAAGCATTTTTTTTTCCTGCTGCGGTTACGATTCTGTCAACTCACCACGTTAATATACTTAGATGTAATTAAATATAATGGGAATATAAATGAATTTTGTGAACAACTAAGGTGGTATTTTATGTTTATATATTTCAATTTCGATTATTTTTATAACTTTCTTTCATTTTCTAACCTCTCAGTTATCGGTAATATAATGGGTAATTTACTGCACATAGTTTTACATCTAAACATGCGACTTTATCTTAACACGTCTGACTGTTTGTTGCGATAATGCTATTTCAGCAATAGGTTAATTTTATCAATGTTTCATATATTTTAGAAATGTTCTTACTTTTCTATAGATAAATATTCATTCTAACGTAGACGCCTTCTATCAATTTGCATAAATAACGCATTCTCAGCAGCTATTTGATGTTTACTAGAATACAGTATTTCGACAAAATACTCTCAACGCAGCAGTATCTATAAAATCAAACTACGTACCAAAATATGTATATTGGTCTATACAATTTCCTTAAAGTGCATTATGACCAGCGATGCATAGCTACATCCGATAGTCTAGTCGATCATGTGATCATATGAATATAAAATAGACTAAATGTTTACTATGTATTTTGGAGAACTCATAATGAAACTCCTACGTATATTTACAATAGTTTTGCACTAATTACATAAATGTAAGCTGTAACATCGTATCCACTTTATACATTCGAATTTTTTCATCACAGAATTGATATCGAGAAAAAGTACGCATGCTTTTATATATTACAATCACGATGCTTATATTTGGGTGAGAAAAACTTTCTTTTTATCAAAAGTTGTTATTACTTTTGACAGTAGTCGGTAATTAAATGATATATATACATTATCTAATTACCAGTTTCTGTGTTTTTAATGAAATAACATCATAGCGAGGATTATTTTTATTGGAAATTATACGACTATTACTTTTGCTTAAAAGCTTCATGTTTCTAGTTTGATGTTGTCCAAATATTTTCCGCTTAGATTGAATCTTATTGTAGATACAGCCTCTCTTAAGCAATTATTCTGCCTATCATCTCCCGGGGTATGTACCCCTAGCGGAATCAGAGATGCATCGTCGGGATGTATAACCTCTCTTGTGGATTATCTACATTGCAAAGCTGATCCATCTCTTGGTTTGAATACAGTCGAGTTGTTGCAGTGAGAAACAGAGGGAGAGAAAGAGAGATGGATAGAGAGAGAGAGGGAGAGAGAGAGAGAGAGAGGGAGAGAGAGAGAGAGAGAGAAAGAAAGAAAGAAAACGGAGAGAGGAGTTCAGAAGACGGCAGCAGATAGAGAAAGTGAGAAGAATTAAGAAGCTGCTTCAATACTCGAATGGTAATTGAGCGATCCAGATAAGATAAAAGGTAAATTATCCATGGAATTTGGATTCAGGGTTCAGAGAATCGGAACAAAACAGCAAAGCGTTCTATCCGACGATTTAATGAGTCTGGCGACTAGTCACCTACTTCGTACATACGCACATACACACACGCACTAACAAACATACAGGCACATTGCCCGCATTCACTCACATGTACACACATGCACGTACACCTACGCACAGATATGATGAAACAATATATATATTTGAAGGTGCCTAGAGAGTTAAGCTTCCGATCGTGAGGTTGTGAGTTCGATTCCCGGACGCGTTGCGTGTTGCGTTCTTGAGCAAGACACTTTATTTCACGTTGCTCCAGTTCATTCAGCTGTAGAAATGAATTGCGACGTCACTGGTGCCAAGCTGTATCGGCGTTTATCTTTCCCTTGGAGAACATCGGTGGCATGGAGAGGGGAGGCTGGTAAGCAACCTTGCACGGACTTGTACCTCGGAGGGTAACTTTATAGGTGCATTATAGTATTTCTTAAATTTGTTCAACAAAGATGACCCAATATTTACAAATGCATTCATAAAGACAATGGAGTGTTTGTACGACGAAGTAAGATCTCAAATAAGGTAAGTAAGCAACATCAGGCTAGATCTCAGTCCACATTAAAAATCGTAGGTTCCAGCTCGTATCCAAGCATTGGGTTCGTCAGTTTCCGTCGAGTCGCCACGGCTGATGTTTGTGCCGAAAGTGACTTTGTCACGGAAGACCATGATATTTGTCCGGATGGTCAGTGCGTAATTGAGGAATTGAGGAATACACGTTGGCTGAGTCTGCCGAAGGCAGAGTGGGGCATCCCAATCCGGTTCTCCACGTTTTTATAATACGTGGGGGTGGGGGTCTTCGAAAGGATACATCCAAGGTATGTGAAGTGTTCAACTCCTAGGGTTTGGCCGTTGATGCTAATGTTTGTGGGTGAACTGTTCTAGCCTGGCACAGGCTGGATCAGCGTCATGGTCTTTAATGTGTTTACCTGCATCTTGAAGCATTCATAAGCCGCATCGTAAGAATAGAGCGAGAAAAAACTCACACTTTCCAAAGAAAAGAAGGGGAAGAAAGAGAACCTGAGCATTTGGAATATAAGAATGAAATTAAAGGCTTTACACAGTTGCTTTAATACTTAACTGTGTTCATACTTTTATGCATTGATAGTATTTAAGTATTTATATATTTTTATGGTGCACGCCTTTTTTGAAATGTGGCTAGGATATTTAATTAGGTTAATGAATATTCTACTGTTTGTAGTTGAGAAATGTTTATGCGCACAGTGTTGCTTTTGTGTTTTCTCCGCTTTTATGGATAGTTGTTCCACAACTAACGTTGGTGTTCATGCATTCATATTGCATTCCAGTTGGATAGGTTATATTTTCCTTGATGGATACAACTTAGAAATGCCAATTTTCTTTGCTACACACATATCGACACTCCGTTTCTTGCGATGGCGAGTGTTCCAGCTGCTCCGATCAAAGGAACAGCCTGCTCGTGAAATTAAAGTGCAAGTGGTTGAAACTTCCTTAGAATTTCTGAGGGAGATTCAGCGTCAAACAGAATGTATCAAGGCTGGCATTTTTAATTACAAATATAACTAATTTTCATCAGCTGGGTGAACAAAAACAAAGCAAAATAAATGTCATGCTCCAGGGCACAACGCACCATTGGCAATCGAACTCACGCCCTTACGATCTTGAGATTAACACCCTAACAACTAAACGACGTGCCTTCACATATACGAAACGCACACACACATTCACACCCATATCACTCACCGGCCTACATCAATATCCCTGCCACCACAACCACAATAGCCACCATAGTTAACCTTGTTGACGCACGCCTACAATATATTCATTCAGAAAAATTCAAAGTGTTAACATTTACAAACATTTGCAGCGTGGAAGGTGTTTATAAGCCATTTAAGAAAAACACAAAACCTGTTAGATTCACTTCAACATTTAGATTTAGTTTATCAAAATATTTGAGACCGCGACCTGTTCAGTGACAAAATTCCGTGCTGCACAGAATGTTGTCAGTGAACAGGTCGCGGTCTCAAAGCGACGAAAATATTTTGGCGAATTAAATTTAAATATTGAAGTGAATCTAACGAATTTTGTGTGTTTCTTAAATGGCTTATAAACACCACCTTCCACACTGCAATTGTTTTCGTTCCAACACACGATCTCAGATCAGGTCACTTGCTATGTAAGTACATCTCCGTAACATTTATAAAGTTTTTCAGTAATTAACAATTCTTTAATCGCAATAATTGCCCACAATCAAAGGTTGTGCCAGGTGATTCACCTGGAAACAACGTTCCTCTCCACAAAATTCGACTTACCGACAACCAGCTTGAGATTTATCCAAGGCCAGCCTGAAGAGAAATAGTCTATGAGAAATGGGGGATAATATAACATAATCTTGCTTAGATTCCTCTTTCTACGCAAGAAATATAAGCTGGTGATCCATGTGTTATAAGATACTTTCTATACAAATATTCATAGCTATCATATAAAATATATGTGTGTGTATGTGTGTGTTTGTGAGTATACACACATACATACATCTGTTCATCTATCAGACTATCTCTCTCGCACTCACTCACTGATTCACTTACTCACTTACTCACTCACTCACACACTCACTCTGTCTATACACATGTATATGTATGTATGTATGTACATACATATAAGTGTAGTCTCGTTTGTGTTTGTCATATATTGCAAACACAAATGGACTACACTTATACTCACACATATATATATAATATCTATAGACACATACACACATAAACACACATATATACACACACATACACACAGTAAAATACATATGAGTGTTTGTAGATATCAAGCTGCCAGACATTCAACAACTCCCTCCCCTTTCAGCAGACGTGTTGACCTAATTAATCTGTCTCTTTCCGCAATCTATTAAATATCTCTTCGTACCCCACCTGACTACCTACATCCCATACAATCGAAACATTCGATTCTCTCTGTGATATATAGATTAATCTACTTAAAAATATTAAATTTAGAAAAAAATAAATAAACGGACATTGTTTGCAGAAACAACTTATACGCTTAAAATTTTACGTTTCTGTATAAATGGGATATTTCATGCATGAATGGATATCGTTTTCTATAAGAATATTCCAATCTAATTCAGTTGAGAAACTACCTCATCAATTCCCGCGATACATATTCTATTCGACATTTTAACAACTCCAATATGATTGAAGGTTCGTGGCTGAGTTCATGAGATCGATTCCCGGTGTTGTTTCTTTGTGGAAGAAACTTTATTACACATTGGTCAAGTGCAGTCAGCTGGCAAAAATGAGTTGTGTGTGCAGTGCAATGGGCCAGCCTGCTCACACTAGGTTTTTCAGGTTGCTCACACTAGGTTTTTCAGGTTGCTCACACTGGTTTTTTCAGGTTGCTCACACTAGTTTTTTTCAGTCGTTGTAATTGATTTCACCCGAACCGGAATATTGCTGGCGTTGTGCCAAACATTGGCAAGGTGAGACAGAGAAATAGTAAGCAATATAGGCCACATCAATCCGTTACCAGATACAATGGCTTCCCCTGAAACATCATCAAAGCATTCCCATAATACGCCAATGCATATCAAAACAACTTACCTAAAGATAAGACATCAGATTCGTTTGAAATTTCTCAGTCAAATAATCAGAAACACTCTTTCTCTCTGTTTCTGTTTCGCCCTCCCATGTATACCACATTTCGAAGTTCACTAACCTAAATTTATATACTATTAACTGCAGGGGCAATGAATTTTACGTTACCTATACAACTATAAATTTAATAAAGAGTTGTTATTCTCATTCCTTGAGGTAGTGAAACTCATTTCGCTGCACTTCTTCCTCAAACAGACACACATGCAAGTACAAAAACATATCTACACACATAAAAACACAAAATATATGTCTATCTGTATACACCCCCCCCCATATATATATATATATATATATATATATATATATATATATATATATATATATATATATATATATATATATATATATATATATATACATACATACACACACACACACACACACACACATATATATATATATATATATATATATATATATATATATATATATATATATTGTAAATTAGAACAAACAGTGAAAGTACGTTATTTACATTTGACGGATATTTCTCCTCGTCTTTTGTGTTGGCGTAGTGGTTAGGAGAACGGGTTACTAACCCCACTATTCCGAGTTCGATTCCAGGCACTTAACTGAATAATAATAATGATAATAATAATGATAATAATAATAACATCGAAAAATACCTTAGGAATCGGAGCCCAGGTTTGAAATTTCCCCAAGATATCTGATTAAGGCTGGAGAGTATACCAGCCGAAACGTTGTGTTAACAGAAATCAAAATGAGGACATATATCCGTCAAATGTAAATAATTTAAATAATGTACATAATTCCTCATCTCTTAAATATAGAACTGAAACAGTAAAAGGTTGTCTTTATAATACTAGGAGTTTCGAATGTCAGTGCAAGACATTAATCGCTGTCCTGTTGTCAAAGGAATATCCAGTTTTCATCACAAGTAATGATTTAATGCAAAAAATGGTCTTTTTCCAACCGAGAAAGCAATAAGGAGCACACTTCGAGGCGTCTGTTTTTTAATCTCTGAACGAGATGATGTGGAACAAACCTATCCGGTTTTTTTGCCTTTTTCAATTTTTTTCATGTGTCCAAAAACAATTGTGCGAGATGTTTGAAGTTCTCATGAAAGTTTTCAAACCTTTGTTCTCGGATTTTGTCCAACCAAAGTATATATTCCATCATGCTGAATAACTGATTTTGGCCTACACCTTGGTTTATTTTCAAGGTTATCATCTCCTGGGCCAAAGCTCTGGAACCATCTCTGAACAGTTCTGATGTTAATAAAACCATTACCAAAGTGCCGCTTGATATTCTGTACAGCTTCTGTGACAGAGTGTACTCGTCTCGAGGGTTTAGTGGGAGATACTTGCCCAAGATGCCATGCAATAGGACTGAACCTGCAACCATGTGGTTGGAAAACAAGCATCACAGGCACATTATTAGTATATGAGTTGGTCGCGACACTCCAGTCTTCTAATTTGAATTTAGTGAAACATAATAACGTTGACTAAACACTGACGTTGTAGATGACATTGAAGTTTTACGAATAAAAGAAATAAAACGGCAGACCAGATTGTAAAATATTCATGCTGGAAGTTTACTATGATTGACACCATCACATAAAAGTGTTGTTTTGGAGGCTGATAGCCAGTCTTCTGACAGAAGATGCCAACGGGTTACAGCTTCCATTTATTCTAAATAAATATTAAAGGCAATTATGAAGTGAAAAGTTAGAGAAAGACATAGACAACATTATTGGGCTAATATATCCCCATGATGTAAATATTGTTATTCGTAGTTAAAAATTTACAATTTGAAAAGGGTTATATATATATATATATATATATATATATATATATATATATAGAGAGAGAGAGAGAGAGAGAGAGAGATAAATAGATAGATAGATAAATTCAGAAATGGAGCCAAATGCAGGTGTAATTAAAATTATATGTGCGTCTAACATATGTTTCGAAGAATGCATTGAGATTATTCCGGAGGGAATAAAAATGATGTAAAAGAGTGCAATCACCTCATCTGAGAAGAGAAAAAAGGAACAAAACACATCAATTAGCCATGTTAATCGAATGTGATCACCGCGTGCGTAAATATAAGATCTAAGGAGAACGCCAGCAGTTTATCTTTTTTTAAAGCCGTTAATAGATTTAACGTCAAAGGTCAATTAGAGAAAGAGAAGGAGAAAAAAGAAATTAACAGAAAATTAAAATTGGAGAAATATAAAGTGTTAAATGAATGGGAATAAAGTTTAAAAGCGTGGACATAGATATATGTAGTAGAAATGAAATGTAAGAAGACAGTTAAAAGTCGAATTTTATAGATTGGCAGAAATTACTTATGGGAACTAAAGCTATGATTTTGCCAATGTTTACAACGATAAACACGTTCGGATTATCTGCTAATATTATCCTTAATGATAAAGTCGAATTTTTTAACTCTGCCTTACTTAAAGCAAGCTATAAAAAAATTACGTATATTAACCCCATTGGCATTAATTCTGCCTCTATTAATTTCAGTTCGAATAATAACAAGTCCAAAAATCTAGTTTTGCAGTATAAGGGAGATAACCGATCTTTAAACCCATTTATATGTAATAAAAACAAACGTAGAACTTTTAAAGATAATTAGCCATTTGATTTTTGTGCATATCTACATATATCTGTCTGTCTCTGTGTAGTAATAAAAATAATAATAATACACATACGTACATACATACAAACACGCATACGCATATATATATATATACATATATATATATACATACATCACTGAATTCCCCTCCTGACAAGAAATGCCCATTTAGACGAAGATATTCTCAATTACAAGCCATCTTTTATATTTTACATGTTTTAGTCACTAGACTGTGGCCGTACTAGTGCACTAACTCGAACAATCTTAGTCGAAGGGGTCAACCCGAGAATTTACTTTTTAAAGCCTGCTGCGTATTCTATCTGACTCGTTGTCCGAACCGCTATGTTGAGCAGTGTTAGGGGGACACACACAGACATAAAAACATAAACGCACACACTTATACACACACACACACAAACATATACTCACATACCCAAATATACACACACAAGTGCATACACAAACACACCGGCACACAAACACACACACAAAAACATACACCACAAGCTACTTTCACGTTCCATCTACCAAATCCACTCATAAAGTTTTGGTGTGCACGAGCCTATAGTGGAAGGCAATCGCTGAAGGAACCACGCAGCTGGACAGAAATCGGAACCATGTGGTTAAGAAACAATTTTTTGCCACACAAGTTTAAGAAGCAAGTCTTGCCACACCTGCGCCATTTTTTCTTTTATATCATTTCCGCAATTTCTCCGCACCTCTGTAAAAGTGTTTCACGATTTGCGTTTTATATAACTTTGCTATTGAGCTTGATCAACCTGTTCTTAAACATACATCTATTCTATTCCATTATATCACATTAAATTGCGTTACTAATATCTTGTTTTTGTTGTTAGTATCAATGCGGAGCAAAATATGTGAATAGAAAATTGAAGCTAATTAGCTTAGCAGACTGGAATGTACGTGGTGTTCTATTTCACAATATGGTTTTCAGTCTTGATTGATAAGTAGTATAATAGCCATTTATATTAAATGTGCACCGAGTTTGCAATAAGAAACTCCGAATAAAACTATCTGGATGTTTTCTTTCTTTTTCAAATGTTCCTTAAACTGATGATTACTAACAAGGAAAATTGTTCATGACAGATTTGGTAACATGTTAATTGTGCGAATGTATATAGATGTGAGTAATTGTCTAACTGTTTGATTGTGTGCGAATATGTGGGTCGTGTGTGTGTATGTGTGTATATGTGTGCGTTTGTGCGTGTATGTGTGTGTCTAATTAAGCCTGCCTAAATTTGTTTTGTACATCCAATTGAATTCAGACAAATTCTGTCACGACTAATCTCGTTGGCGTATGTTAGTAATCATACACACTCACATTTATACATATATATATATATATATATATATATATATATATATATATATATATATATATATATATATAAAGTTGTAGTATATTGTCAACTTAATGTGACAATCCCAATAAGGGAACACACTACTGCCGTTTAGCCCTAGGAAGCTGGGCCGCTTCCTGTCGGCCTTGACACAATTACTGTGTCCTTAAGTTTGCGAGGGGGAGACAAGCTCCTCCACCCAGCCTAGCCAGCATTCAGGGACATGTTTCTGAGTCTTTGCTCGTCATCAGCCTGAAGTAGCTTACCAATTCTCTTTATTACGATAATAAAATATCATACATAGATGGGACAATACAGGACACTACAAACATTTAAGAATTGTCATTTAGTGAGTCTTTTTAGCTTTTTTTTAAAAAAAAAATATACGTTTAAAAATATATATATTTAAAAATTTTTCTACAAAACTTGGAATGTTTCCAATGGTTTACACCTAATTCCAGGGTACACCAGTCTACACCTTTGTATTTTTTCAGGAAAGTTTTAAGTAGGGCCGCTCACTCGCAACTTCCTTCCTACTTCCTTCCATCTTTCCTCATATACTCTTCTAGACAGGTGTCTTCTCTCCAGCCCTATCTTGCTTTTCAGGTGGTACCTGAAATAGTATAGCATTCCAGGGCCGGAGATGAAAGTTCTTGTCTTCATACCTTGCATTCGAGTTCTCCATGCACACTCTTTCATAACTGCGACTGTACATAGAAAACAAGCCTCACCTTCCTTAGTTATTCCGGTGGGCGGTGCATTCTTAATCACAGACTCAGCCGATAGCTGTACTCTTCCTAGGTGCGACAGCACGTGTTCGACGTAAATTGTCATCTCCGAAAGATGGGTGCACTGAACAAGAGCGTGCAGGATGGTTTCCTTCTCCTGCCCGCATCTTGGACATTCGGGTGGCACTGAAATCCCGTGCCTGGACAATTTCTCGTGGACAGGTAAAGCATTCCTGAAACACTGCCAATTCAGGGATCTTTGGTAATTATCCAAATACCCCGCCCTGAAAGTGTTCCGAAACAGGTTGGATAGCTGGTTCTCATCGAGCCCCAGTGTCTCTCCTAGCACGTCGTCACTTTTAAACTCTACCAACCCTTTGTAAAACGCAGAGGTGGTATTCCCGCTGCCGGCCTTACCCGCCTTGTGGATTAGCTCAAGTGCCTGCCGGCATTCCTTTTGCCATTCAGTTGATTTCTGTCTTTTAATTAAACCGGGTTTAAATCCCTCTAGAGAGGCTGGTCGTGGAAAGAATTCCTCGGCGAGCAAATTCCACACCTGACCACCATCCAGGTAAGACCAGAGATGCCTTAGTCTCAGTGCATATTTGCACATCAACAACCATGGCATCCCTAGGCCACCCTTTAACGGTTCCTGACAGCACACGGAGCGCCTCACAAGCGGCTTTCCCCTCCACAAAAAGCTGAAGAGAATCCGAACCAGCTTGTTTAGCCACAAATCAGGGCAGGGGACGACGGTGAGGCGGTAGGTGATAACTGACGCAATAAACGTCTGCACCACCTCCGCCCTTCCTTTCAGGGACAGCGCCCTTCCAGACCAAGTCCGGGATAGCGCTTCTACCCTGTTCGTCACCTCGCTCCAATTTTTCTCCGTCTGGGAGTCCGGACCAAACCAAACTCCGAGCAACTTAACAGGGCCATCCGTCCAGTGTCCAACAACACTGGACGTTATCGGCTTGCTGCTCCAGGTGCCGAGCCGCAAACCTACAGACTTGTCCATGTTAACTTTTGCCCCTGCCACCGTCTCGTATCTTCTGATTGCCTCTGCTACGCGAGGTAGCTGAGTCATCTTGGATACGGTGATGGTGACGTCATCCGCATACGCCGAAACACCTTTACCACATCCGATTTCATTAGTGGTGCTTCCTAACTTCTCCAACCTCCGCAGCAATGGCTCAAGAGACAGAACATACAGAAGCGGAGACAGGGGGCACCCTTGACGGACTGAACGCCTGATCTCAAACGGCTCCGACAGGTAACCGTTCACCTGAACCGTGGATTTGATGCCACCATAAATGGCCTTGATCCAACCGCGGAAATCCGGGCCTAGCCCAGCCGCCTCAAGGACTGCCGCCAGGTACCGATGGTCAACCCTATCGAATGCCTTACTTTGGTCTAAATGGACCAATGCCCCACCTTTACCGGAAACTTTCCCCACCCTGTCTAAGGTGTAGCGTAAGAGATGAAGATTGTCCTGGATCGACCTGCCAGGAATGGCACATGTTTGCGCCCTCCCGACAAGCTTATCCGCGACAGCCGTCAACCTTTTTGCTAGCACCTTGGCCAAGATCTTTAACTCTACATTCAGTAGAGTTATGGGCCTGAAATTACTGATATGGTCCCCCTTGCTCGGGTCTTTTCTGACCAGCGTTACCACTCCCCGACTCACAGAGCAGGGAATTCTCCCATTCTGTTGCCAGTTCGTGTACACGCCAGCCAGCAAGTGTCCGAACAAGTCCGGCATTGTACTATAAAACTCGTAGGGCAGACCATCCAGTCCCGGCGACCTGTCCCGCGCGCTCTCTGCCAGTACCTCTTTGACCTCCGCAGCTGTGATCGGCCCTTCACAACGCCCCACCTCACTTGCTGAGAGTCGCGGTCCGTCAGCCAGGACATCCCTTAAGGGCTCCCCATGGTCCAACGTCTCGTTCGTCCCAAACAACCGTGCGAAATGCTGATGAAAGGCCTTCTGCATCTCCTCCTGTCCTTCGATCCGGCGCCCCTGTTCGTCAATTAAAGACTGCACAGAAGCATTTCTGCCTCTCCGACTCTCCACATGACGGGCCCATCCGGCAACATTAATACCTTCTCTGCCTACCGCGCGTAACTTAGCCCTGACTCTACTACCTTCGTGTTTGGCTTGGAGGTGACGGAATAATACCGACCTCGCTGCCAACACTCTGGATGCAGAGCCTGATACTATGGCCTCCTCTAATTCCTTAGTTAGATTCCCTTCTACTCTTGCTCTCTCTAAACTTAGCTCTTTACTAAATCTAAGAGACTCTAAACGTATGGCTCTTTTGAGGGCGCACCACCATCTGTTATTAACGATGGCTCCGCATAATGCCCTCTGCACTAGTTCCTTCACCCGAGCACGGAAGACTTTACTAGTCAAAATAGACTTGTTCATCTTCCAGTACCCGGGTCCCTGTCTATGACACTTAGCTAACTGTATCCTACATGTCACAAATTTGTGATCCGTGTAAGAAGTACAGGGAAATTGTGGACAACTAACTATATCCCTATCACTGTCTTTTATAATCACCCTATCTAAGTAAGACCTCTGTGTACCGTCGTTATTAGACCACGTCCACTGTGGAACGAACGGTTCATCCAGTCTATAGCGGTCTACTAGTTTATAGCTTGCTAGTAGCCTTTTTAGGCCAGGGCTTCCCCTTCTATTGATTGAGCCACCACTATCCACTTGCGCGTTGAGAATAGCGTTGAAGTCTCCTGTTAAAACTAAAGTTTTCCACGTCGCTAGGAAATTTTCCAAGTCTCGAAAAAAAACCGTTTGTCTATTTTCTTGCGGAGCATATAGTGCTACCAACCTGAAAGACTGCTTATTCGCGTGTGTCACATCCAGAACGACCAGCCTACCTTCTGGGTCTAGAAAGACTGCACTTACCTGTACATCCAAGCTTTTTTTGAACAGTACCACAACGCCCCCACTCCTTCCTTGACTCGGAGAAATACATTTCTCGTAATCATTCAGAAGAGGTGAGAACGCCTGTGGGCCGTTCAGCTTGGACTCAGTCACCACACATATATCTATCTTTCGCGACCTGAGGTCGTCTAGGAGGCATGTCTGCTTCCATTTGGACCTCAGGCCACGTACATTTATACACCCTATCTTAACTTCCATGAAAAAAAAAAATGTTTACATTACCTTTGCAGGAGGGGTTTCACGACTTGCATCGTCCCCTCCTCCGGTATCTTCTATGACTGGTGTAGCCGTTGGTTTTAAAATATTTTTTTCTTTCACTATATGCTGACTCACATCAAAAATATCGTCAGCATATCTCCGTTTAAATTGTTCGAAGTGTTCGGCACTTATCCTCGCCAACCGTATGTGCGGCGGTTTACCTTCAATCGGTCCCATTACCGTATAGTTTTTTTTTGTTATTAGTTCGTGTAATACTTCGTTTTTGATGGTGTACGAAACAAATCTTTCTTGCGGGGGTTTAGGAGCGGGTTTCAATTTGGGAGTGAACGAGGGTATTATTTCTTGTATGTTTTGCGTTTTTTCTTTTTTTCTTGTAGGGGGAGGGGAGTCTGGGCCAATAGGTTTTTTCCTTTTGTTTTTGGCAACTTCAAACTCCGCTTCTTCCTTACTTTTTCCTTTTTCTATTATGACTTCCGGCATTTTCGTTTTTCCTTGTTTGACATCTTTTTTAAGTTCTGTTTTCTCCGGTATTTCTTTCTCCCTTTGGGGAGGGACTTCTTTTTTTTGGTTAGGTTTTTTTATTTTTACACATTCGGAGCGCACGTGGCCCTTTTCTCCACATTTAAAACATCTGGGCCTCCGTCCCTCCACCGACACTCTTGCACTGAGACCTTCCCCTATAAATATCCTGTCTGGTCTGGTCTCGAGGGTATCGTTTGACGCTAGAACTATAAGCTCAAGCGCCTGCCCCTTCCAATTGAGTGCGTTCCTTCTTCTCATTGTGAGTACTTCCACTTGATCCTCCACGTCGTAAATTAAAGCTTCTACCAACCAGTTTACGTCATACCTGGATGGAATATCTTCTATTGTGATTTTCGCAGTTCTCCGGCCCAGGTATGTGGGTAAGAGCATTACCTCTTCAGTTTTCAACGTTTGTGTTGATACTTCTTTCGCTATTTCTGCGGATTCGATTTGGGCCTCTACTGTAGCATTTCGAGGCCCTCTACCAACATATTTTACTTTTTCCCACACAGGGGCAAGACACTTCTCTATTGCATCCGTTTTCATCATCATGATGCGCCTTTCCTTGCAATTATACACTTTGTAGATAACGGTTCTTAACGCCAACTCTTGGATAGTTTCCTTTGGCGGTATTAACCTTGTTACGTCGTCTGTTTTCCTTATTAGGTTTCTGTACTTGTACCACTGTTCGGGTATCACCTCCATTGCTTCAAATTGTCCGCCTACGGCGGAAGAAAAACTGCTGGCCTTTTTCTCTTCCTTGGTTACTTCTGGGTCTACTTGAAATACATGTGTATTATTAAAACAAATTTCTTCTTGTAAAAGAGGAAAGTCCTCATCACACAGTAGAAAGGTCATTTCATTATCCATATTGAAAAAGTTTTCGTTTTACACGATGGTAGTTTGCTATCTCTCTAAAAGAGAGCAGCAAAAAAGAAAATTTTTGCCCCGCAGGGCGCAATTTAATAGGAACAACAGTTGAAACTTGACAAAAATCACACCAAACAGCAACAAAAAGGACAGAAACAACTCACTAAACTAGGCAGAAGCAATTCAAATCAGTACGACGAGCCTGGAGTAGATTACCGGCTGTATAGAGAAGCCTGTTTCGCCTTCGCATACTTATATAAATCATAGTGAAGTTTATTCACTGATCAGCAAAATTAGAAATATAATTTTTATAAATCTCTCAGAGAGATTTAAGCAGTATTGGAGCGATAAAGTTGTAGTATATTGTCAACTTAATGTGACAATCCCAATAAGAGAACACACTACTGCAGTTTAGCCCTAGGAAGCTGGACCGCTTCCTGTCGGCCTTGACACAATTACTGTGTCCTTAAGTTTGCGATGGGGAGACAAGCTCCTCCACCCAGCCTAGCCAGCATTCAGGGACATGTTTCTGAGTTTTTGCTCGTCATCAGCCTGAAGTAGCTTGCCAGCTGGATAGAGAAGCCTGTTTCGCCTTCAGTGAATAAACTTCACTGTGATTTATATAAGTTTGCAAAGGCGAAACAGGCTTCTCTATCCAGTTGGCAAGCTACTTCAGGCTGATGACGGGCAAAGACTCAGAAACATGTCCCTGAATGCTGGCTAGGCTGGGTGGAGGAGCTTGTCTCCCCCTCGCAGACTTAAGGACACAGTAATTGTGTCAAGGCCGACAGGAAGCGGTCCAGCTTCCTAGGGCTAAACGGCAGTAGTGTGTTCCCTTATTGGGATTGTCACATTAAGTTGAAAATATACTACAACTTTATCGCTCCACTACTGCTTAAATCTCTCTGAGAGATTTAGAAATATTATATTTCTAACATATATATATCCATGTACGTATGTGTGTGTGAGAATGTGTTTCTGTGTGTGTGTGTGTATGTTTATTATTACTGGCATACTGCCCCTCCTAAGTTTCAATTGTATATATATATATATATATATATATATATATATATATATATATATATATATATATATATATATATATATATATATATATATATATATATATATATATATACATACACATACGTACATACATACATACACACATACACACACATACATACATACACACATATAATACTCCATCCATTTAGAGGTAAATATTTAATATACACAATTTACAAAGCATTTATTAATAGTTTTGTGCTTTCGAAATACAATAATTTGGCAGATTTTTATAACATGCAATGTATCTCCAAGCACTCTCAGTGCATATCGTTAGATGTATTTAAAAGCCAAGATGCTGGTCTATAAAACAATATGTGAGGAAACAAGAGGAATGCAACACAATGCAGATTCATGCATAAGTAGATCGAAATGAAAGGGAAGAAAATCAAGATCTTTGTCCTCTTGTCTGTAGAAAACATAATGTAGGAAAACATAATTAGTAGGTATGAAATCATATAACAAAGAGAAGGCGGCATCTGGTAAAACTTTTGGATCTGGAGTTAAGAAGTGTGCTGGAGTTCTGGGACTGAAAAAGTTTGTATGATCCTTCAGCTACGCTCAACTAGCATCACTTTGAGACATTTATATACAGCATATATTTTTCTCTCTGATTCGCTACTTGACTGTATATGGTGTGCAATTAGTCTTCCGATCCCATACATGTCTAGCCAACTTAGTGTCTTTACTTCTATCAATGTGTCGAGTAGAAGACTGGTGAGCTGCATAATGGCTTTTAAAATTGCCTTAGCGTAAATAGACGTAATTTTCCCTCTCAATTATGTTGTCTTTGGCGCAGTGCTATAACTTCGGTTTCACAAACTTCTACGTTTATCAAACACTCCCAGTTGCAACGGTAGAAACCTTGAAGCTTGTCCACGTGACCTTGAAGTAAGCAGTGATGAGATAAAGTTTTCATGTGTGCGAAATTCGGTCGTTCGGTCAATGGACGACGCCAGCACACACACACGCGTTGAAGTCACAAAGTAGCATCCATTCTACCGAACTTAGGACGTGCTGTATTGAACGTACTCTTATTCATATTTTGCAGCATAAGTATTCTATGGTATTTTAGCCTTACTTATAGAATCAGATTTTCACGTTTGATAAGCCACAAAGAAATTAACTTACGTCTTACACCTAAATATTCTATAAGAGAATAGTATAATTAAGCTGTAAGTGCTTCTCTTGAAGAAGCACACTTCATCAGTTAGATATTTTAAAATACCATAATCCTCATACAGTTTGATATGAAGTTATTTATCTACTATAGTTCCTGCTGAATGTTGCCGACAAAGAGAACTTCAATAGTTGTATATATAATAGGTTCGTTTAAATTTGTTTCTTTTTTTAACCAGTATGCATTAGATTTATCTGATAGTATCAAGGCTACTGATATTCGTGATGAGATTGGATACATGTACAGCAATTGCCGTTAGCTATGTCCTGTCTGTTGTCAGCATTCCGGCCATGTTTTCGATCAAAGGATAACTGAGGACACATGTCTGCCTGTATATTTGGAGGCATAAATATACGTAGTATGCACATAAAATTTGTATACATTTATGTATGCTTATATGTGGGTGGGTGGGGGTGCGTCTATGTCTGTGTATGTATGTGTGCTTATATGTATATATATATATTTGCGTGTGTTTATAAATGTACTGACGCTATTCGCTTGAAGCATTATTGAATAAATATAAGAAGATATAGCTTTAAAGTTGAAGCTATAGTGATAAAACGTAGAAGAATGTCATGTTGTATTCACAAAATTGCTAAACAATAATATATTACAAGAAAAGCATTAGAGCAATACTTTGACTCTACCGTTAATAGCATATTTAACTCAGCCAATCAAATTTCTGTACATTTGTATAGTCTAGGTTATATGGTTAACACACACGCTTTGAAATTGTGCTGATTTCTGTTCACTCCCGTAGTATATCATATTGAAATAGTGAGGTCATTTCTGCACTGTAGTGGTAGCCACAATACCTCAACCAATGTGAAGTCACCAGTTGTTTCTTAAGTGATTATATCCATCGACTTTAATCTAAACTTTTCTCAGAAAAAGGTTTTATCTCTTCCATCAACTGATCCCCTAAGTCCAGAAAATTGTGGACATACTGCCCTTCCTCTTATGTCTAGGCCATTTAAACATCACCATCACGTCTAAAGTGCTTTAGGAACTTTGAGTATATACTTCCTCGTTAAAAATTATTAGTTTATAGGAGAGTTAATACTGGTTTCTTTAAGATTAGGGTCGGAGTGTGGGCTAAAACATATATATATGCATTAGGTCAACTCCAGTGATTTACCGTTATATATGGAATATTTCTTAGGAGTACCTTGAAGAGTACATTGCAATGCATTTACCCAGCAAAGCCAAGAGGGATAGAAATCTAGTTAAAGAGTGATGGTGAGCCAATAATTTATTCGTTAGAAATAACAGACGAATTTTCCTCATAAAAATACAAATATTTTCACAAAAGAACAATATGTTAGTTAATGGAGTTTCTATGCATTTATTTTGTTATTTATTGAACGAAAAAGAGGAGTGTTGACAACTGGAAATAATTTTGCTAAAAGTCTGCTCAGTCATTGATTGAATAAAATGAAACAGGAAAGCCAGCAAGAACAACGACAGCAACAGCAATAACAACAATATTGACGTCAGATCTAACAGAGTAATTGGTCATGTATCATCGTATGTAATGCTACTAAACTAGCAATTAATGCTGAAAATCGTGAATCGTGTTCAAGATGAAATAATTTATATCGAAACGACACGCATAAAACTCTCTTAGAACTAATGAAACTAATGAGAATAGACTTTACTTCGCACAAACCTCAAGCCCAAACCTTTGGTATCTGTATAAAAATTTCACGGAATCCATCAAATCTTGTGCTATAATATCTCGAGACTATCCACACCATTGAAAGTTATGTGCTATAGAAATCAACACTAAGAGCCGTTAAGTATTATCGAATCCCAATAACATTTTGCTAATTACAAATATATTTATCTCCTCAGAATTTCACCATTATATAAATCTATCTATCTATCTATCTATCTATCTATCTATCTATCTATCTATCTATCTATCTATCTATCTATCTATCGTTTACGGCCATATCACTTTGAAAATCCCGGTTCCCGTCCGATCAACGAAACACAGTTTATTGCTTATCTATTGAACCCTATCAGGATGTTTCAACTAAAATATCATTTATAATAAAATGATATCTTGGTCAAATATAGAACATACCTCTATCTTTACTAATGTGGAAGAAAATAACGTATATCTCTGTCTGTGAATCACAGAACCTCTTGCAACAATTCGCTATTTGGCGAATGTTATCGACATTTCCGTCGTTTGCTATTGACGAATTTTCAACCATGATCAGGCTAGCAAATGTTATTTATTATATCTGAAATGTTCTATGCGGTAAAAGCTGTTCTAAATTTTCTGAACATGGATATAGTTTTTTTAATCTCATATCCTTTCCCTATTCACGCACGTTCTTATTTACATTACATTCATGTGTACTTTACTGTTTCTTAACACAAAATTTTGCCGATGCGTATATACATTCAACTATAAACACACAAAGACATATGCTCGCATATATTCACGCATATATAATGGTTGTAGAGATTACTTCATTTATAGCGGGAATATGCAATCGAGTTTGTATGGGAACGTATTTTTTTCTGTTTTCATGACTCGAGCTGACCCTGACGTAACTGAAGTGAAAACGATCGAAGCCTTCTCAAAGTAAGATAATTCCTCCTCTTTGTAGCATTAGGGAGACCTTCCAGTAATGCCAATCACTTATATATGTCCTTCTTACATGTGCGTCAGGCGGCACTCAGCTCACATACGATGTAGCTACATATTCGTTTGAGTGTGTTTGTGCGATGGTATATAAACAAAACGCAAAAGAAGTAGTTGTTGGTAGAAGATGAAAAGTAGTACGAGGTTTAGAGTTGACTTTGAGACCTTTTTCCCCAAAATATTTACGACGTACTAAAACCCTGTGAACTGTTCGTTTCTCACAAAATGGAGGAAGGAAAAGTATTGGTTTCAATTTTTGGCACAAGGCTAGCAATTTGGGGTGAGGGAGTAAATCGATTACATCGATCTCAGTGATCAACTGATATTTATTTTATCGATCTCGAAAGGATGAATAGCAAAGTGGACTTCGGCGTAATTTGCACTGAGAATGATGCAAGGACAGACGAAAAACCGCTATGCTTTTTGCCCGGCGCGCTAAAATCCCGCCAGCTCGCCACCTTGAAGAATAGCGAAATATAAGCGAATTGTAACAGTAGTGTATACATGGGAAGGAAATAGCTGAAAGAAAATGACTGTATAAACGATTAATGGTAGACTTTCGAATCTGACAAGGACAGGGCTGCTGAACAATCTGCACAATGATGTGTTTATTGTGAGCAAATGTTTGAACATGAGTTTAAAATTCTTCCGTGAAAATCGACGTTACCTGTCCAGGTGCATGAAGTGATACAAATCAGAAGTTGAACTGGTCGCAGAGCAATTTGACACGTAGTATTTTACTAAAAAGCACAATGCACCGATTGGTCCGGGAATTGAACGCATGATTTAGAAATCATGAGAGCAAGACCTTAACCACTAAGCCACAGGCCAACAAGATAATGTTTTATGAGAGAGAAAAGGAAGAAGGATATATATTGTGGGGTAGGGGAAGAAAAATAAATGACTAATAATAATAGAAAGAATGATTAAGAGTGAGGCAAAATGGACATTACAGAACGGGATAGGGTGTCAACAGAAGTTTTCACATACATTTTAGTAATGGTAGAGAATACAGGTGCATTCATATGTATGTAGCAACATGTGCTCACAGATAATGGAAGATTTGATATCAGCTGGCATCTCCTCAATTGCGCACATGTAAGCACAATACTGATGTATCAGTTGAAATGGAATTTCAGATGATAGAATTCAGAAGATAAATTTTAAAAAATCATTTGTTTCAGATTCAGTGCCATTGAAATGAAATGAAAATAAAATTGGAATTTAAAAAACGATATATAAGATAAGGTCAATTTATATCTATCTATCTATCTATCTATCTATCTATCTATCTATCTATCTATCTATCTATCTATCTATCTAGAGAGAGAGAGAGGTTCATGTGCAATAAATTAATAAATGTATGCATTTATGTGAATGTTTGCAAGTGCATGTGTTTGTATATATATATATATATATATATATATATATATATATATATATATATATATATATATATATGCATACATATATAAATTTATTAAAAACGAAGAAGAAAATATGTTAAACTCTGAAAGAATTCTTTAAAACTCTTTCAAATTTTATCATCTTCTCTTCTCCATTTTTAACAAATTTGGTGATTTTTATGGGATTCCTTTGCATAAGTTCACATAATACGCCATATACAAGTATTATTTTCATATTCCCAAACGTACACCAGTATGCTACTAGCAAAATATGAAGAATCCTTATTAGAAATCGCTTTATGGAACCCTCCAAAATAAAAGGACGAAATATAATTCAGCCTTTACACACATGTATTACTACACACACGCGCACACACATACACGCACACACACACACATACATATATAGTCGTAGTTTATAATTTTTCTCTCTCGTTGATTGTGTTGCCTTATAGTGGCTGTCTGTATGTCTTTCTACGTATTTATACTTATATATTATGTATGCTTGCAACATAGCAATGATTTGCTGAATTCGCCGACTTTTGACAATTGTTGTTATCTTTGTGACATCTGTAAAATTTTGGTTTAGTAACGAAGAAATGATTTTCGATAAAAATATAAAATGTTGAGAACATTTGTTGGAAAGTGCAAAACCTTTTCCATTATTGATCTGATTCCCAGTAATGTTCAATGAAAGGTTAACAATATTTTTCTTGCATCAAGCTTGTTTTGTATTTGGCAGGAACACTTATTGGTGGGTTCTGCCAGCAAACCATGAGTTTAAACGAATGGAAATATCCAGACCCCGAAAATGATTTTACATTTATCCTTGGGCAGTATTCGTAGGAACAGCGATGTATCATATTCAGAAGTGTCAAACCATTCCATAGAAGATATTCCTGAGCAGCTTCTTATTGCAAGTGTAATGTCCTCCACTACATAATCGACAATTTCGGTTACAACTTCAGAGCTTAAGGGCTTGACTCTCTGTATTGTTCAACATATGTTTAGTAGCTGTCTCCTACGAAATCTGGTCTGTTGATCCAACGACAGCTAATCTAAGTAATTGTATATGGAATAATTGGAAGATTGCTACCGAATGAATATCAACAATAGCTAAAGGGTGCTCGGTTATTTAGTATATATTATAAATATCATAAGTACATAGCAATAATTATACAGTCCACATATGCAATAAAGTATAAAAGAAGAAGAAATCGCTGCCTATAATAAAACGTAATATCCCTAGAAAACGTACACAGAGGATGTATATTCTGTTAAACACTTAATTATGGAAAATCAGCGAGTAATCCTAATCAATTGTTTAGAACAATAACTAAGAATAAATAGTTTATAAATTGGTAGATCTAAATGACATTATTATCTTGCAATGAAGAGTAATTCCTCAAATACCAACCTCTCGTGATATATCACCACTGTAATACATTATTTTCTACTTTTTTTTTCCATTTGTAGTTTTGTGTTTGTTTACGTCGAATTATTGCATAAATCAATTTTTGTCATTTATAGTTCAAGTGGATTTTATTAGTGGTAATCGTTTATATATAAGAACTAGAAGCATAAATACGTTCGAGTTTTATTGAACCAGAAAGGCTTATAACGCTGTTAAAGTTAGAATTTGTTACATCTATTTTATCGATCGCGAAAGGATGAAAAGCAAGCTCGACTTCGGCAGAATATGAACTGAGAATGACGCAAGGACGGACGAAAAACCGCTATGCGTTTTACCCGGCGCGCTAAAATCCCGCCAGCTCGCCGCCTTGAAGAATGGCGTTCTTTCATTTTCAGATGTCATGGTAAAATTTAAAAGAGATTTGACTTTTATTATATTACATGTAAAATATTACAAGCCTTATTAGCAAATGAAACATATTAAATAGTGAATAAATAATACCAAAATATCTTTAGTCTCCTGCTTTGATATTACATGACTACTCTACATAAATATTTTCCATTATTTTCAATTCTTACTTAAATCTCTAAAAAATATCACCTTTACACCTAGACCTGCAATGTATACGCTAAGCAGAAATCTTCACTCGTGTCGTATTATCTCTTTGCAGCTACAACTATTCTGACATTCACTAATGAAGCAAAGAAACCCTGGCAACTTAAATTCCTTCAAATAACAAAATAAAATAAATTTTCTCTAATTAGGATAAAAACATAGAATAAGCTCTTCTCATGAAAAATATTACACACAATTGAACGTCCTGAGTATCCTTACAAATTCTAGAATAGAGTACATTTTACCCTTTTCTGTCATCAACATATATGTTAAAGTGACAAAACTGCTTTGGAGCGAGAAAATAGTCCGGCTTTGTTTAGTTACTATGGATGAAGATCAAAGACAATGGTCAATAGACTACTTGTAGCCTATGATAAGCAGAACTGCTCTTTCAAATGAATAAAGAAGTGTGTTCTTGTTACTGGAAAACAGTAACTCATAAATGCAATACAATATTTTTTTGTTTAAATAGATTTCATCTGAAGACAGTATTGATATATATCAATGAGCCGACTCCTGTCTTTACCCTGAAGGTGCTGCACTTTCGTAGAGATATATTATTATATGAAGATGTCAAATTGAAGAAGTACAAACGAATCCTCACCTGCTTCGATGCCATTCAAAGCGGTAACAGATTCTACTCTTTTATATTCGTTTATTCTCTTGCTTGCTCCAGCCATTTGACTGCGGCGATGCTGGAGCACCGCCTTAAATTGAGTCAGTCGAAGAAATCGACCCCAGTACTTAATTCTTTGTAAACCTAGAACTTATTTTATCGGCCTATTTTTCTGGAACCACTTTGTTGCGGGTACATAGACACACCAGCTTTGGTTGTCAAGCATTGTGACAGATATAGCCACACAGATATATATATATATATATATATATATATATATATATATATATATATATATATTTACAACTATATAAATATATATATATATATATATATATATATATATATACAACGGGATTCTTTCAGTGATCGTCTACCACATCCACTCACAATGCTTTGTTCATCTCGAGGCTATAGTAGAAGACACTTGCTCGTGGTGCCACGTAGTGAGACTGAACCCAGAACCACGTGGCTGGGAGGCAAGCTTCATACTGCACAGCTACGCTGGCTACTGGAATACTGCGACAACTTTGTTATACTCTTAATTCTTTTTGACCCAGTCTAGGAGGCTTCTGTGCGTAACCTTTGACCTGCTAGAAATAATAGTCCAATTTCTTTTAAATCTTACCATAACATCTGAAAACAAAATACCTAAAATAATGTTTTAGATAATATTTTAATTTCCGAAAAAGAAAAAAAAAAAGGATTTATGATATTTTATTTTAAATAGAACATATCGCGTCATGGCTGATATGCCTAATTATAGGTTTGTTCTGTAAGAGCCGACCTGGAATGAAAAAAACAAGAGCAATAAATATTTTAGTTGTAACCTATCACTCCTCCTTCTCTTTCTCGCACACAATCTCACTCACTATATCTCTCTCACACCCTGCCCCTCCAATTTTCTCTCTCTCACACTCACTCACTCGTACTCTCTCTTTCCCACTCTCAGGACCCCTTTTGTTCGTGACGTCAGTGTTCTCATCTCAGCAAGGTATACTGACTTAATCACATTTATATACTTTAGTACATGCTATTTGCCAATGTAGACCACCGGTAATTTCACCAGACTCCACTTTTTACTTATTTACACAATATCCAGACTAATAAGAGCCATAATACTTAGGAATTAAATGTGACATTTCTAAATGCAAATGGACCCCCTGCAATCATTAGTATACACAGGAAGTTTAGCTATTACATTTATTTATGATCGAAGATTGAAATTAATTACTTCCTTTCATTATAATGTAGATGGCTCTCTATTGGCGTTAAACATGCTGATGATAACTGAATGCTCACGAACATTGAAGATATCCCATCGTTCAAGACAATTGGTGTAAAAATATTGCAGGTGATACCACGTTATTAATGGTAACACATTGTTAACGAAGCCATATGATTGCTGGCATCATTTCTCTCACGAACAACGCCAGAGAGGCTTCACAGCACTTACACAACCGTGGTAATTTCAATAGTAAGCGAACAAATATACACACACACGCACATGCATGGATGGGTGTCTCTCTCTCTATATATACATACACACACACACACACACACACACACACACACACACACAAATATATATATATATATATATATATATATACATGCATGTATGTATGTATGTATATACACATATATATATATACATGTATGACTGCACCCATGTTGGAGCACCGCCTTTATTTGGACAAATTAACCCCAGGACTTATTCTTTCTAAGTCCAGCACAATTCTATCGGTCTCGGTTGACGAACCCCTAAATTACGAGAACGTAAACACGCCAATATCGGTTGTCAAGCAGTGGTGGGAGACAAACAGACAGACAACTGCATACACACACACACATTTATATGCGACAAGCTTCTTTCAGTTTCCGTCTGCCAAATCCACTCACAATGCTTTGGTTGGTTCAAGACTAAAGCAGAAGATACACGCCCAAGTTACCACGCAGTGGGAGTGAACCCAGAACTATGTGCTTAGAAAGCAAGCTTCTTACGACGCAACCACTCCTGCGCCAATAAATTTCTACATCCATATATTCCTACAGACGTATGTCTTAGTGGCTAGGGTTTCCGGCTCAGGATCGTAAGTTCGTGAATTCGATTCTTGTTAGCGCGTTGTCTCCTTTAGCAAACACTTTATTTCACGTTCCAGCAGTTGTGTCAGACAGCAAAGATGATTAGTAACTGAATCGCCTTGATGACTACGCTAAAGATACGCGTGATTTTGGTGTACTCAACTACTATGGCGTTAATTTCACTAGCAGGTTGTTCCGACGATCGGATCATCTGGAACACTCATCGATGTAACAGACGCAAGGCCAGTGTTGATATATATATATATATATATATATATATATATATATATATATATATATATATATATATATATATATATACATACATATATAAGTATTTACTCTTCGTCATCAGATAAACAACCAAGTCTGTGTACATTAGAGAACATTTATAAATAGAAGGCCTTACCATTGTTTCAAAGGATATTTATTATATCCCTTCATCGGAGACGTGTGAGAAACCCTTATATTCACACTCTGCTATATGACCTAAGTTGATATATGACCTTATTCGCATAATCACAGAACCTGGAGCTGACCATGGGTTATGGTAAACGTCATCATGCATCGGTAAATAATTTGTTTGCTGATTTTTCTAAACATGCTTGTGCCCTTTTAAGATTCACTGTTCCAAAAGAGTAACTATGACCGAGGAGAAAAATAAGATGGTCGAAAGAATGAAGTGTCTCAATGTCCCCTTACACTGGTGAATCGCGTGTGATATGAATCCTCTTCCTCTACAAGGTGACGGTGAATTTCGGTGACGAAAAGCAACAACGAGCAGGTGTTTACTTCTGAAACTGCGTGATGATATTTCGAATATGGTCAGAAGTAAAATAATGGGATTGCTGAAATTACATGCTGCAAGTTTTCATAGCACCTTATTAATTGTGATGTAAACAGCATCCAGTTTTCATGTGTTCTGTTTTTTGGGGATATTTCGTTTTTAATGATATTTCTCTGCAATTCGCTATTCCTGATTTGTCGCTCCGTTCTTGATTTCATTAAAGTTTTTCTACTTTTATTATCTCTGGTTTTCTCTCTTTGTTAGATTGGGTTCTTGTTACATCTATACCAGTATATTTAATTACTCAATTTCCTTTGTGCCTTCTGCATATATTAGTTTGCTTAAACAGATAATATTGATGTTCGCACGGTTTTTAATTAAGTCTTCTTCGTTTATTAAATTGCTTTTATTTTATTGTTGAGTTTTCTCTTTAGACACTATTTTCGATTTTTCCATTGTGGATTCTGTTGTTTTTATTCTTTAATTACAGCAGTCTTTACATTGTTACGAGCGGGATTTCTACCTTATATTTTTTTTTATATTCTACAATATTTCTCATTTAAATTGTATTTATATTTATGTGTTGTTTGCCTCTGAATTTTTCTTGGCCTGTATTCTGTAGGCGTTTTAGGGTTTATTCAAATGTGTTTTCTCGTTGTCATTGGCATTCCTGTGTGTTAAACCCATGGCATTCCTGTGTATTAAGCTCATCATCGTTATTTATATTATGTATGTTTTATCTTAGTTTTGTATCTCTTAATTGGGTTTTTCCTTATGTATCCCGTCTTTTCACAATGGCGTTCGATTTCTGATATTTTATCGTTTATAATGTTTCTCCTTAAGTAGCTAGCCTGTTTGGGACCAAGATTACGCTCAAGTTCCCATCACATTTTATGCAAGTATGTTATCGTTGTTTCGATTTCTTTGGCTACAGCCTTGCTGTAACGTATTGTCGAAGTGAAATCTATTCTTCTCGCATCTATTGTAAATTCTTATGCTATGTTTGCGTGATTGTGAAACAAAATTTCGGTTATTTGTTTAGATTGCCAACATTTCCATCGATTCCCACTATATTCCTTTCTGGAAACACTTGGACTTTCCATATTACATACATTCTTAGATTGAGAGAAGGCTTTAAACTATCCACCTTGGAGTCATTCTTATTTGCAGTTTGGATTTTTTTTCTTTCAGAGGCGTGCGAATGTGCGCAGAATTTATACAAACTTATCCTAAAAGCCGCTTTTTTTATATATACGTATTGTGGATGGCCGTCTGACTACGACAAACTGCAATATAACAATTATATTATAAATTCACAAATATTACAAATTTGTTCTTCATTTCTGCGATGACCGGCTTCATTGCTTTTCGCCTTTATTTGATATATTTTGCACAAAGATATTTTCTCGGATTAAACATAAATGTAAGTGAATTTTTACTGCGGTAGTTTGCAGTTTCTCCAACTGGTTAAATTCCGAGTTAAACTTCCGCCGGGGTTAGACTCTCAGCATTGAGTGGTATACGAAATACTGAACTGATTAAGTACTGCGTCGATTGAATCTATTAAACTCAGATCTAAAACTTTTGGTCCAGAATTATATTTTAAATTATCATCCTCATCATTCTCGTCATACTGATCCTCATCATCTTCATTTACCTTATCCTGCTCCACATCATCATCATCATCATTATTATTATTATTATTATTATTATTATTATTATTATTATTATTATTATTATTATTATTATTATTATTATTATTATTATCATTATTATTATTATTATCCTTATTATTATTATTATTATTATTATTTTTATCATTATTACTATTACTATTATTATTATTATTATTGTTGTTGTTATTGTTGTTGTTGTCGAGTGAGAGAGCAACAAACGCCAACAAAATGACTCTGAGGGACGAATATACGAAATGCAATACACTTATCATGACTACCCCTCTTATTGGGATGCACCGGGTACATGCATCACAGCCATGATGACGCCTTATCAAGATGAGCAGCGCGCATGCGTTGATAAGCAATATTACCTCCACCTTAGTGAAGGTGGAGGTATTGTTTTCAGTCGTGTTTGTTTGTTTGTCCGTGGACAAGACATCACAAGAACCGCTGGATGGATTCTGATGAAACATTTTGGGATGTTTAGCCTTGTGAGAGGTACGAAGTAATTAGATTTGGGGATGGATCCGGTATCGGGCAAGGATTCTGGATTATTTTTCCTGATTTTCTTACTTCATTTTAGTATTCTCGTTTGTGATAGCAGTCGTGTTTATTTAAGATATTCTCATATAAAAAATCATCTCTGGATATTCGATGAGTGGACATTGGTGTTACCTTGGCAGAGGTTTGCACTCTCCGAGTGCTCTTGTTATTATTATTTTCATATATACTCAACAAATTAGACACTTGGAAAAGAAAAGTATCCAAACATCGGACAACAATAAGTAGCCTTAGATGCCAAGAAACCTCTTATTGGGTTACAACAAGCAACCTTATATGACAACAACCCTCCTTAGTATCCTAGCTGGATAATCGTTGAGGGGGACATTGATGTTGCCTTGGTAGAGGTCTGTGCTCTCTGAGTGCTCTTGCTTTGATTAAGTTACCTGTATCTGTTTCATATGTTAATGAATGCTTTTAAACCTTTAAACCAGTAATTTTATTATAAAATTGTTTCTAGCTCGAAATCTACCTTAGTAAATAAACTTCCATTTAATTCCCTCTATCGCATTTTATATATGTCTACAGCCTTTCATTTGCGCTAGTTCCTATTGCCATTATTTGATATCATTATTACTTTGCAGTATCATGTTCGCAGTTGTCTTTCCTTGCTTGCTATTACCTACAACTCTCTTCGATACTAAAATGAATTTTGCTAGTTGAGGAATCGTTATGAAATCGTACACAGCATGCTGTGTGAGGCTTATTTGCAACACGCCTCGTACTATAGACCATCACTCTAGTTATATTTAGTTTGAAACTCTTAGGTAGAAATCGATGACTCGAACAAAATAAGTAAAAAAAATATCACATACATCTATTCTGATCCTGGGTTTAGAATAAGACATTTTCCAAGAATGATGTAAGTCAGGCAAGCAAATACGAATGTGAAATGATTAGCTATTTTAAGGCTGGAAAAAAAAAAGAATTTGTAGAAATAGATAGTTACTATTTTGTTTATACTTTTCGTTTATTTTAATACATTTGTGAGAACTTTTAAAAAGTGAAACATCCAACAGCTTTGAAATTTCTGAATTTAAGTGTTGCACATAAAATCTTATCACGCACAAAACTGCTTAGATCTCCCGTTTTACCCATTCTCACATATATTCAAGTAATCAATAAAACAGTAGAGATTTATCTTGCATGTATATATTCGCAAGACAACCTATCTGACGGACGTGAAATCGGTTACATATATGTATGCATACATTCGCAGATATATGCACTTAGACACATAAATATGCATGCTTACACGAACATAAATGTATATATATATATATATATATATACATACAAACATATATATATATATATATATACATATATATATATATATATGCATATATATATATTCATTTATTCATACACATGTATATATGTATATGCAATTCTATATAAATATATATTATGTATATCTATATATATGTATGTATGTATATATATATATATATATATATATATATATATATATATATATATATATATATATAAAGCATTGTAATCTAGGAGTTAAAAATATATTATCTATATGATTTGAAGAAAATCCATCTAGAAGGCTTAGAGAAACAACTGAATGCATTTTCGGCTAGCATAATATAATTTCTAAGAAACACCTTCTACATGAATCACATCAAACATTTGCAAATATCAATAAGCAAACAGCCATAAATATTTATCCAAACAAAGTATTTTGCGCTGTAACATCTAAACAAACTAGAGAAATGTAATTTAGAGAAAATAACTCGATAAAGCCAAATAAACTTACACTCGTTCACAATAGGAACTATTGTTAACACTAGATATATGGTATGAATGAATGAAATTTCAGTGATAATATTTTAACTTTAATAAACATGTAAGGGTCATATGTATATGCACCTCTATATAATGATAATATGGTGTAATGATATTATTGTTCCTAAGTAGTCCCAGTTTACAATGAATGCATATATTGAAAGAAAGAGGTGTGAGTTATATAAATGTGAGAGCCATATATAAGCTTCAGAAGTATCGTTAGAGTGTTGGACAAAATTCCTGGATATCAGGTAGCTGAACGTCTCTATGATGTGAATTCAAATTCTATCAGAGTAGCAACGCTTTTCAACAAGAATCTGCGTACCATTCATATACCGCAATTGATATTTACCTCTGTAAACTTCCAAACAAATACGCTTGACCTTGAATTTATTTGGGGAATAAAAATTAGTCCCAATCGTGTAGCTTTCCATTTATATGCTCAGAGGTCGTTTTGTTACAGCCTGGTATTTATTCTATCGCACTCTTCTACCGAGCGACAAAGTAACGTGGACGTAAACGCAATCACACACACACACACACACACACATACATACACATACACACACACATACACACACACATACACACACAAACCTATGCTTGAAATTTATAGAAAAACAAAAGACGAAGACAGATGTAGGAACGGCAAGCAGGTGTATTAGTTTAACGCTCGGGAAGAACGGAAGTGTCTTTTACGTTTCGAGCCTACGATCTTCGACAGAAAAGAATAAGAGGAAATAAATGCAGAACAAAAAATAGAGCGAAAAACTGTGTAGAGTTCAGCGACAGGCTTCTTCCAGTTTCCGTCTACCTGATTCACTCTTAAGTTTTGGTCGGCCTGAGATTTGAGTAAATGTATTCTGCATGCTTGAGAAAGCAGGATCCACTTGTCCCAGATGCCACCCATAAAGATCCATGTGTCTGAGAATCAAACGTCTTTTCATATAGCCACGCTTGCCCTATATTGTCGAGGTTTTCTCGCCGTATTTGATCCAAATCCACAAAATGAGCAATGTTACCGAAATCATAAGCCACAAATAATTCACTGTCAAAGAACATCTCAGCGCCTAGATTGACCCAAGCTAAGAAACTGAAGCTACAACTAATTCGTTATGCATTTGTATATTTTACGTTGGGTTGTGAATAAAAAATATTTTCTTAGTTTTCTAGAATGTTAACAATAAATATGTTTGGATTGGAAAAATATTAGAACTCTAGATACTGCTTTGAGATGTCTTACGGAATTCATGGTCATATATTATAACACTCACCTAACACGGCAAGCTATTTCTGAGTTTAATTACTTGCTGCTGACATGTATTTAATCATTAGATATTGACTGTACACAGCCTATTAAAATGACAGCTATCTGTTATTTATAACAATGACATAGCCATACTCAATCAGTTTTGGCCGTTTCGAATTGAATATCTGATCGCCATTATCTTTCATTAGGCGAGAACAGTTTCTAGGTAGAGACGATATTTGTTCATAATACACGCCATTCAACGGTGTAAGGGGACTTTGACACTATATGGTGATTCGACTTTGTTGAGTGTCTCTCACTCAGAGCTACCCCGCCACCGTAATGTTGAATCTAACACGATCACGATTCCATGCTTATAAAAAGCAGCAAATTATTTGTCGATATTTGCTGACGTGTACCAAACATAGAATAATCCTTAACCTGCACGCAGAACAGGAATGCAAGCAGGGAACTATTGTCTGCCTCGCAGATATCTGCATACATCAACAAATAATTTGTTTGTTCCTTTGTATAGAGAGGATCCTTGCCAGTTCCCTTGTTAGATTCATCGATTCAGTGACGTTCCTTTGAGTTAGTGGCAGACAACAAAGTCAAAATCCCACGGAGCCTCAAACCTCTTGACACCGTTGATTTGCATGGGGTTATGAATATACATCGTCTGAAGGGAGTAGATATTCTCTGCTGACGAAAAATAAAAAGATAAGATATTCATGTTTGAGTCTGCCAAATCGCATTGGGATTCAGTTAACACGTTGTTGTTTGGATTGTTGCTGTCCTACGCGCATCTCATAAGTTATCATTAATAGTTATTTTTACCCTACTTAATTTCAGTTGCATTTTTGTAACTTAGAAGGAAACTATTCTTTAACAAGCCAAACATACTGATTAGAAACTAGATTTGTAGTATTTTAAGTTAAGTAAAACTAATATGTTAATGGTTTAACACCAGCATCTTGTTCTTGATTGGTTTGGAGGGAGACTTTTGCCATATTCAGTCAAGATTATCTTTCTTTTGCCATTCACATAGTCACTGAAAGTGCCAAATGTTGCAAGTGATTGAACCATGAAAATTATATAAATAATATTAACGGTTTAACAAATGTTTATCTGATTTTCGCTTTCATTAGTGGAACCTGTAGTTACTTTAAGAAAGAAATTTGTGTTCTTTATAACACATAGTGTTCATTTTATAGAGAGAACAATAAGTTTCATGAATGAAGAAGTAGTTGTGTCTTGCGTTGCTTGTGACTAACGTATTGGTGGAATATTTTGACAATATACTCCATCTAGACATATGAGTCTTATGTGAACGTGTTTGGATTTCCTGAAATTTGAGATTTGTTTCCGACATAATAAACACAATTTGCTGGAAGGTCTAGCAGTGTACATCGGTCGATGATAAGGTAATCTTGAAATAATTTACTGCAGAAGCCATGACTTGGATCGAATTTTTGTTCAATGATTTATAGATCTGATATATTTGGAGATAGGTGGTCAATCAGTGATTTTTGCCAAAGTTCTGTGAAGTATTGTCGCATTTTAGGTAATAATAATAGAATAAAGGCTTCGGCAATCACTGAACAAGATTTCGCCCCGGTTTCTGTCAGAATATTCCTGCAAATTGGGTTAGCATTCTTTAGTTTGAAATTTGTTTCTAGTTTCAATATTACTATAACAGGTTCGCTTTCACAGATCTACAAATTTTCAATATTTCGCCAAGCAACATCAGACACCTGTGAGGCGAGGATGTAAAGATTTCCAAAGGAGATTCGAGAATATTCTTATCTGAGATAACGAAAGAAACCACATCGCGACAAGAAATAGACTGAAAGAAAAGCAGTGTGTATATATATATATATATATATATATATATATATATATGTTGGTCGTAAAGTATATGTGTGTATGTATGTGTATATACAGTCTAATGAAATGTAGCACACCGTCGCTTCAAAGTCACTGTCCAGATTGTCTCGTAAAAGTGTAATAAATATGTACTCTATAGATAGTATTTAGCTGTTTTCCAGTTTAGCAAAGAGAATTGTTGTTATTACTGGATATAAAATATAAAGATTAATATCTGACTATACATATATTTATATATGTATATATATGTATATGTGTGCGTGTATATGTATCCATACATACATTCACGTTTACATATATATCTCTTAATGCGTAAATATATATATATATATATATATATATATATATATATATATATATATATATATATATATATATATATATATATATATATATATATATATATATATATATATATATATATATATATATATATATATATATATACATACATATATATATATATATATATATATATATATATATATGGACACATGTATGCATGAGAAAAAAGATAAAAAGAGAGGAGGAAATAAATCCCTCGAAAGAAATGGAATCGGGCTTCGCCGTTTTCCAATACACACGAACATACAGATACTCAAGCACACACACATACACCCACACACACACCCACACACACACACACACATACACATACATGTATACAAATATATTTGTCTATATGCACGCGCGTTGTGTGTGTGTGTGTATATGTGTATGTATGTATAATAAATGTATGCATCCATATAAACAAGCGTATAAACATAGACACACTTACGCACACATAGAGACACATGCACACGCAGAAACATACACACTGACACACACACACATATAGATCTTATATTTCAATGACATTCAAATTATGGATCTTAGAAATTTTTGGCATCGGAGTATATAAATATTGTTGGAGAGAATGGAGTGGTTTATATTTTTATTCGTTACCAGTTACTAATCTCTTTACCAATAACCAAATACACAAATAGAAACTACCACACACACACAAATATATTCGTGGATATTGGTTGTATTTTCTATAATCATATTGTGCTTTATTTTGTTAAAAGTGGAAAATGAAATAAAAGCTAAAATAATTCATAAATACTAATAGAAAAAAACTGAAATAAACGGATATTTTGTATCAGATATTTGATTGTCCATGGCGACTGCTGTGGAGATAAAGTCTCATGGCTCTCAAAAAAGACAGATAAAAAGCGCTGATTATAAATACGAACAGAAATATGAATATTCTGAAATGAGGCCATAACAATAGAGCAGCCGACATTAAGACTCCAGGAAAAAGTGAAATTTGAATGTACCACGATGATAAATATATATGGACAATATATAAATTAAACTTGGGCTAGACTAATCAAATTACACAGAATCACACTATTCGATCGTATGAAAGAAGGGGAAAAGCAAGTGGTTTTAATAGTGAAGTTTATCTCAGCGGAAGCAGTGTTTGAGAATACGCTAATCTGGTTCGCGAAGAATTTATCTTCAGAGAGACGATTTTAGAATCAAATCAAGTTTAGTACTTAACTTCACACGATACACGTCATTGTATTGTAAACTCTCATGTGTTTAAATTTCTTGTTTAGCAGCTGGAACGACCAGTCGTCAAGAACAAATATTGGAAAGCACCGTATTTCTATTGTTTATTATCAAACATAGAAATCCGACATTTTTGTCTGTAACAGAAAAACATGATAAGTTTATTTATACTTTCTACTTTTTCTCGATGCCTATATCAGTGCTATAACAATATTCTTAGCAGAAAGAGAATTTAAAAGATAGCTTATCAATTTTGTCGGTAGCAATCATTGACCGAGATAAGCAGGCGTAACAAGATATTCAAAGAGAAATTCAAGTGAGTCTGAATATATTGGCTATCAAAACGTTAGAAAACGTCTCAATCGATGTTAGAGTTATCGCAGTCAATAATGATATTTTCATTCTGGATTTGTGAAAACAATAAAGATACAGAACAACACAATTATTAACTTATTAAGGACTATATCTCATAACTAATAAAGATTGTAAAGAGCGTTGCAGTCAGTCACCTTTAGATCTTTATTTTATAGAATTTACACTTTCGCTAGTTTTGTATTATGTTGGGGAAAGATTATTGAATATCTCGAAATGTAGTTTGACGCGGAACATCAATTAACAACAATATTATAATCATATAATAAAGAGGTTTTATCAGAATTTATGTAGAGACGGAAATTATATAGGAACGTTGCATTGCTTATGGGGGAAAATTTACGATTAAGCGTTTGCTTTCTAAGAACATATTGATATGTAAAAGCTAATTTATTTCAGAAGCACCGGAATATATTCTGAAATGAAAGCACCGATTGTAACCAAGAGAACGCAATGCAAGAATATGGTCTCACTGTAGGATAACTTACTCTAGAATCACATTTAGCCAATGGGGAACTCCGTGTAGTCGAACACACAAGCCTATGCGTTCGTCACTCAATAAAATAAAATAACTCACACAGCACATACTTTACTGTGTCATTATTCTACAAAGACCGGAAGGCGGCGAGCTGGCCAAAAGGTTAGCATACCGAGTTCAAATTCCAACGAGGTCGATTTTGCCTTTCATCCTTTCGGGGTCGATAAAGTAAGTACCAGTTACGCACTAGGGTCGATGTGATCGACTTAATCTCTTTGTCTGTCCTTCTTTGTCCCCTTTATGTTTAGCCCCTTGTGGGCAATAAAGAAATATGAAACGTTAGCACGCCCGGCAGTATTTCGTCTCTCTTTACGTTCTGAATTCAAATTCCGCCGAGGTCGACTTTGCCTTTCATCCTTTCGGGGTCGATAAATTAAGTACCAGTTGTGTACTGGGTTGATTTAATCGACTGGCACTCTCCCCCAAAATGTTGGACCTTGTGCCTGGAACCCAGTGCGTAGGTGGTACTTATTTTATCGACCTCGAAACGATGAAAGCAAAGTCAGCCTCGGCTGAATTTGAAGTCAGAACATAACGGCAGACGCTAAGCATTTCGTCCGGTGTGCTAACGATTCTGCCAGCTCGCCCCTTTGTTGTTAATCATAATATTGGACTTTAATATGCCTCAGCATTAGTTTAGGATCAGTAAGTGTATCTGCGAGAGCTTCCATTTGCGCTTATTTGAATAACTGTACTAACTACGTATGCAAAATATTGGTACAGCCCATTCCACGTGTCATCGACTCATATTCACGTAAATTGAGTTTGTTCAATTCTGAGGTTTAGGAAAACGTAGCTGCTTATATGACCTGAAAGTAAGATCGAACCGACGACCTCATGATTACGAAACAAATGACTAAACCACGTTGGAATGCAGTTGGATGATCCTGTATTTCAAATATGAAAGACGGCAATGTGAATCTATGGTGTTTCTACGTGATCAATTACACCTAGACGTTATTTCAAAGAATATAGATGGACATTTTAATATTCAACTCCCTTTCCATGACACAGTAACTTATCATAATAGAACTAAGACGGAACATTCTCCTTTGAAATGAAAATGCTTGAAGAAGGAAATAAAAGAAAAATATTTGGGGGCAATCAGAAACTTATACACGGCTCAGAGCATTTCCATGGGAATGTTGGCAAATACATGAAAGGAACTAGTTATTTATTGAGCTAGATGCATAGAACAAGTATGTTTTAATACATCCATACACCATAAATAAGATCCAACGCCAAGTACAAGTGTTTATCAAGTCAAGTGCAATTTTGCTGGAATAAAATACAAACAATATCATTTTACGAACTAATCAAAGCAAAATATTATACTATATATATATATATATATATATATATATATATATATATATATATATATATATATATATATATATATGTATGTATGTATGTATGTATGTATGTGTGTGTGTATGTATGTATGTGTTTATATATGCAACGAATATATAACATAAATATATATTTAACTTATACATACACACACACACACACATACACACACACACACAGACACACACACACACACATATATATATATATATATGTATATATACATTAATTTTTATATTATGTATACAAACATATATATATATATATATATATATATATATATATATATATATATAACCGGTCTATCAATTGAATACGAAACATCTATCGCAAATATAAAAGAAATAAAAAATTATAGACAAAACGAAATGAAAAGTTAATACAAAGGAAAACAAAACAAAAACGGGATGAAAATAATATTTTTTTTAAAAAGCAGTTCAACATTAACTATATATTTTGAAATTTCTTTCACCAAACATGTGGTTATTTGCACAAAAATAATGTCGGTGGGGAGGTTGGAAAGCCTCTTGAGAATTATATAGGGAAAAAGGAGAGAGAATCTTACATTTAAGTTTCTTCACGGGTAGGATATTGATTTACTGAATTATCCATCGCGTATACTGACCTGTATCACAGGGGATAAAGATGTTTCGAAAAAAGAGGTAAGAAGTTGAAGTATTGAAAACCATGTTTCAGGCTGTTAGGGTATACAAAGATTCCATAAGTAAATTACACCCCCTCCTTAATACATAACTAAACGGCGAAAAATCTATTAAGTCATCAATAATTATAATCCCTACCGCCTTCCGTAGTGTAATTTAAAATTAAAGCTTAATAGCCACATTATTTCAGTCAATCAAGATATAGGTTGGATTAAACACTAAATATACTAAAATTACAAGAGACATTTAAACCAATGTAAATTCAATCTGTATTAATAATAAACTGCAATAACTATATTATACGCTAAATTGCGATCCATCCTTAAGTTCATATGAATAATAATCCTACCGGTCTTCCATAGACACTAGTATAATATATATATTTTGCTTAATGTCACTCATAGACCTTCACAAATAGTAGCTCATTCTTTACCTATTAATTTAATGTGAGTAGCAGCAGCAAAGTTACAGGATGAGATCTTAACTCCAATGATTTTCGTCATAGCAGTGAACGTGTTGTTAGCCTTGTAAAAGAAATGTAAGCACTTTGAAAGGATCTGCAGAAGAGAAAACGAAATAGTATTAACGTCACCCACACGCTTCTTCCGTTGATGAACTTCAGCAACATTTAAGTAATATTCAGATCACCAAGAGACAGAAATGTCCAAAATATTCCCACGGGACTTACACAATGGAGTTTGATGAGGATGGTTGTTCGTATTTGAGAGTCAAACGAAGAATGATCGTCATCTAGACACGAAATATGGATAATAATGGCCTGTTTATCTTCTCTTTCTCTAGTGATGAATGAAAGAAATACATTAAAATCGACAAGAATATTGCATACGTTGGTGCTATGAGAAAAGATGGATTAACAAAAGAACGCTTCAGCAGATTTTGGGAGGCTGGAATGTCAGAGCTGTCGGAATTCAATAAAACTACATCTCACAAAGCTATCATAGTTTTAGTGCAAACATTTAGGATGGTGTACTGGTCACCTAAAAAAACATTCGAATATCAGGAGCGGAAAAAATATTAATAACGAAAAGTGATGAGAATCAGAAAGAAGGAATTTGCATCGAATGGCAAATTGTTCTTCCTCACACACGACATCACAAATGTAATAATAACCGCGCTGGCAAAGTGGAATTAGCGATTTTATTGTTTGGAAATAATAATACAAATATGAGAATATGTAAATTGCACGTAAACTCACACATACATACACACGCACACGCACTTGAGCACACACACCACACTCACGCGCAACACATACATACACAAGACATATACACATATAAATATCTATCTATCTATCTATCTATCTATCTATCTATCTATCTATCTATCTTTCTCTCCGTCTCTTTCTCTCTCTCTGTGTATGTATATATATATATATATATATATATATATATGAATATATATATATATATATATATATATATATATATATATATATATATATATATATATATATATATATATATATATATATATATATATATATATATACTTTATTTAAAAGCAGCAGAAATATAACAAAAAAACCGTTACTCTGAGTTTCACGTTCCCGTTCATCGGACAGTTTTGTTAGAAATGGAGAAAGACTTTCTCCATTTCTAACAAAACTGTCCGATGAACGGGAACGTGAAACTCAGAGTAATGGTTTTTTTTGTTATATTTCTGCTGCTTTTAAATAAACCATATTACTCTACCTCTGATATTTGAGTACTCTTTTTTCCACCTTGTTGCACATTTCATGTGCTTACTCCGGTATATATATATATATATATATATATATATATATATATATATATATATATATATATAAACACGCATTATTTTCTGTGAAACAACGTCAAATGACACAATAGTATAGGATTTCATTGCTACCGAGATGTCGCAAAGCGGTGTAATCAATATCTTCTTTTATTTGAGAGGAAAACAAACAAATCTTTGCTTATCATTGAAGTTTCAATTTATCCGATAACTTTTCTCGCATGTATTTAAGCTGGGAATTAAATGAATGACTCTGTTTGAAGTTGTTTCTTAAAGACGCCATTTGCTATCTGTGTCACACTAAGCGCGGTTGCACGACATGTGCCTCTCGTTTGTGTTGTCAATATTTCCCAGGTAAAATCAATGAAGAAGAAATCTCTCATAATTTAAATTTTGTACAGAATTTATGTTGAAGGCTTTCATATTATTGATGCAGTTTAAATCTTCATTTTCTTCAGATCTCATCTAATATATATTTCCACATTTAACGTGATATATTTTGTGAAATATTTCAATATATATAATACATTTCTGATTCCAGTTCTTTCATTGCGAAAGGTTTCAATATTCAGCTAAACACACACACACACACATACACACACAGAGACAAACACACACACACACACACACACACACACACACACACACACACACATACACACACCCACACACTCTCTCTCTTTTTCTGTCCGCCCGTCCGTCCGTCCGTCTGTCCGTAATCTCTCTTTCTCTGACACAAACACACACATACAGACATACACGTTTATTTATTTAATTCTGTTTTCATTCGATATTTAAGCTTATTTATTCCATCCAGGGAGATAGTATCATTTCATATGCGTCACCATTCCAATATACTTGAACAGATTCATAACATTGTACTGCTGACAGTTATCTGAAGAATAAGAAAGAATTAAAGTAAAGAACTGAGATGCTAAGCTTTGATGACAACTTTCTAGACAATGGTGATACCTGTGAAAACAAGAGAGATAGTTTCAAATAAAAAAGTATTTTATTTGCAGTTGCTTAAAAACGTAGATTAGTGCCGCAATATTTCAGTCCAAAACATTTTACCATGTCTGTAGTTGGCGTTTACCCCTTTTGTTTCAATAACTGGATTTTTAAAATCTTCAGTTACAAGGAAATGTAGACAATTTAATGATACCTATACACCAATGAGTCGTTTGACCGTTCGGTCAATTTAACTACTCGTAAGTTACATATTCCACTATGAACAATAAAATATTTACTATTTTCTAAAGATAAAGCAGACGCACAATAAATAGAAAATAACTCGTTAAACCCATGTCTCTTGACACATATACCATCAAAGGCAAGGCGTGATTTGAAATATGATATTACTTGTGATTGGATACTTATCATTCTGACGCAAGATGTAAAATCACTTTTAATGTGATGAATTACCTCCTCTTTCATCAAAGTGATAAAGAAACATGAACCAAATAGTTTAGATACAGATGGCATCTTTCCGAATGGAATGTAAATATTTCTTAACTACTATCATGGTAACGAAAAATTCTGTTATTTGTAATGTCTTGGAGATGTTTTTATCATTATTGTTATAATTATTATTGTTGTTGTTGTTGTTGTTGTTGCTGTTATTATTATTATTATTATTATCATTCAGTTCACTGCCTGGAATCGAACTCGGAATCTTGGGGTTAGTAGCCCATGCTCTTAACCACTACGTCACATGCCCGTTAACAACAAACTAGATGAGGACAAATATCCGTCAAATGTAAATAATGTAATTATAACAAGGTCTGAACAGATACGAGTTTTAATCGCCCGCGTTGTTGGATGTGTGACATTACAAATTAAACGGTCTCTTATAGCGTGATTAAATGTAGCAAGTTGACTGAAAACGAATACAACCCGTGGAATAAAAACGCAACTAAATATTTCGTTGGGGATCCTGAGAAGTACGGTGTGAAAGCGCATTGAAGTGGTAAGAGCATAAACCATTTGCCGCTGAGAATAATAAATGTAAGGTCTTGTAGGATTTTACAGTCCAGTGTGATTCAATCTTTTGATGCTTGGACATCAGACGTCCTTGTAGTGAACAAAAGAAAGAAGGGAAGAAGGTCATAGATATTGTCATAGCTGAGGATGATGAGAGGATAAAGAACTAGAAAAGATGAAGTGGTATAAAGCCATTAAATGATGAAATTGCGCGAATGGGAACAACGAAGGATGTAAGTGTCATCTCAATAGTTTTAGGGGCATTAAGGACCCGGTTTGAGAAATAATTTATAAACTGGGATTGACATGATGATACAACATGCTCAGAAATGTGCTTTATTTCTGACATCGAGGATTTTCAGATTCGTACTTGGATGTGATGTATCGTGGAAAAAAAAAAAAACATGTGATACCGTTGACAACTAGTTGTTGTCCGCGCTTACAAATTTATCAGGAACAAGTGAAATCGATAAATGAAATGTGTTATAATTATAATAAAGAACTTGTGTGATAATCGACATAACATGTCCCGGTGACAACATGATCAAAGACAAAGAAGAAAAACTGAACAACGATGACGATTTGAAGTGGAAAATATGAAGGTTGTGGTCAATGAGGAGAGTAGACTTGATAGCAATAGTAACTGGTGCTCTTGGAAGTATCAACACACAACTACCAACACGGCTCAAAAGATTTGTAGAAATGTAAAGATTGAACACCTTAAAAAATCAGCATTGCTTGAAACAGCAAGAAGCATGACCACTAAACAAGTGTCACCTTAGTTTGCTGGCTGTGGACAGCTGAGACGTACCCAACAAAATACCCATCATATCTAGCGAAATAACAACAACATTCAAAGTAATATCATCAACAACTACAACAACAATAACAGCAGCAACAACATTGGTGGTTATGGAGGTACGACTAGGTTGTAAATGATTTTCACTGGAAATTTTGCCAGATATGGGGATTTGAAGCTACAAAACACATGATACAATCATCGAGTGGAAGAAGTCCTGGTGTCAGAAGAATATAAAATCTTGTGAAACTTTTCTATTCAAACGGATAAGAAGTTAGGCAATAATAAACAGAATATAACACTTATAGAAAAGGAAAAACGAAGTTGCTTATTAATTGACACATCATGCTCGTTTGATTCCAGAAAGAGAACACATACACCCATACACACATACACACACTCCCATGCACACACACACGCCTCAATGAGTTAACAGCTATCATATACACATGCGTGTGTGTATCAGTGTGGGTATGTTCATGTATATATGTATATATTATTATTTAAAACGGATGGACTCGGCTCCCTGAGACTTAAATTTTCGACGGCTTCTAACAGAAACGCGGCTCATGCAAGCTCAGATTACAGTGAAATCTCCAAAACAACACAGGATGTTTAAGATGGCCACGGGAAATCTTAAATGGTAACGGGAAATCTTAAATGAGCTATTGGTCAAGTCAGGTCGCATGGTGGTATTCTATGTGAGATTAGCATTGCAGCGACACCAAATCCACTAGAAAGTAGAATTCCTTGGACAGTGTATCTCTCTCTCTTTCTGTCTGTCTGTCTGCTTGTGTGTCTACCTAACTATATATATATATACACACAGATACATTGCTTATTACACAAACATGTATAGTTACTGTCTTGCAATTCATCGATGTAGGACACATATTGGACTTTCTTCCCTTTACGTCTACATTGGTTTATTGTTACGTAACACAAATGCTAACATGAAATCTCAAACAGATGTCGCTTAATACCTATAGCTACGACGCATATAAAATTAAAATTAAAATTATGGAAAACAGATTTGTATCATAAAAAGGGGAAAATGTTCCCCCTCCAATATCTATATAATTTAAAAATCATAAAAAATATTTATAAGCTTGCATATTAAACTTATTGAACAGAATTCATTAGTCGTAGTGGAAAACTCAAGTTGCAAATATATAACATAGGAAATAATGATAGCCTAAAAATAATCAAACTAGAACTCTAGACATAAAGGTTAAATTAAACATAATAAACCTGTAGACATTGTTACGTAACAGTCTCTAATACATATTTAAATCTCGAAAACATAATTAAAAGGACAAACATAAAGTATCACAATAACATATCACATTAACTATATGACATCAATTTGTCTCAAAACAACGACATAGAAATAAACAAGTGTAGACCAATATCTATTAAATATGAAATATAAATATAGACAATATAGTTAAACGAATATTCCCACATAAAAACATAAACACATAGTAAAATTGACTAAACGCCCAAATCATAACGAAAATAATTATTAACATACTTACAACACTAAAACATGATTATGAAAATAAAAACTAAATGTAAACCAACAGAATGAAATATCACTTCAAATATTAGGCATCAGTTGTCTACGACATGGAATATATCAATGGCGGCCTGTAAATGGTAGAAAACATATTTAAACCAATATTATACATAGATAACACACACACACAGACATACACCCCCACACCCCCACACCCATATATATATATATATATATATATATATATATATATATATATATATATATATGTGTGTGTGTGTGACGCCTGGTATACCCACAGGGGGGCCAAAGCTTTGTGAGTGATGTATATATATATATGAGTGCCAAACTAGTGTTGGCGTATTTGCGTCCCTATGACTAAGCGGTTCTTCAACAAAGCCCGATGCAATAAGAACCACGATTTCCCCAAACAATAATACTTCTGGTCAATAAATTTCACGAAAAATACTTCAAGACGGTGCTCCAGCTTGGCCTCAGTGTGATGACTGAAACAAATTAAAGATAAATGAAAAGCATTATAGATATTATATGATGTATTAGATAGTTCAAGTATATATTAACTAAATGTGGGTGAAATGACAGGGGAGTCGCCAATTAGATGTACAAGGAGCCGTGTAAGCATCGATTTGTGGACCCGATTCTGCCTGAGGTTAGCTCATCATTTTTCGGTCATTTGTATTTAAAAACAGTCGTTTCAAATCGAAATTATTATACAGTTTTATATATATATTCACTACGAAGTGAGTATATGATTTGTGACGACTTGTTCTTCTTTCTTGGTTTCAGCTTTCTGAAGTTCGGCTTGGTGTATTCTGGATGAGAAATAGATATACAACTCAATAGGAATGAATAGGAGGAAATTATGTTTGTATGACGTCGGATGATAAAAAGATATTGTTGGAACGTTTTGTTTTGTTTGAAGTGGTATTGTATATGTACAGATGCGTGTCCAGTG